>NC_056750.1:854602788-854905080 GCF_019279795.1 Protopterus annectens
TGCAAGATGTAGCATCAGCCTCCTTGGCCAGAATGCTTCAGCACGTTACCACTGATGTGTACTTGATGAAGAATGGCCCAGCAACTGGTGTCAGGTCTCTAGCCCAATAAACTAGAGTCGTGGCAGCACTGCCTTAGCAGAAAGACGCCTGTGGGGAATTGGAGGATTTCTGCTGGTTTTCTCTGGAAACTGTGCGAGTGTTTTTTTGTGTGTGAGCCAATGAAAATAAATGGTTTGAAAGAATCACTGTGAGTAAGTAGAATTGGAATTCACTGTGCATCAGAGAAAGCAGTGAGAAAGAGGCTTGGGCTGTTAGGCTAAAGACACAGCTATGTAAGTGGCAAGTGAGTAACCTTAGTTAGTGTGGGACTATAAGAATCCCATACGCAGTGCAAAGGTGCATATTCCACTTGTGCATGAGGCCAGTTTGCATTTGGGGAACTGGTTACTGAATCAGAGTACTGTGTACTTTACAATTATTACTTTAACTTGGTGGTCATCAGATATATATAGGGTAATGCAGTAGATCATCATAGAGCCCCCCCCCGTCTCTTACATACCCACATGATTGTCTGTTTTGCAGTGGTGGAAATCAAACCTCATCAGCTCCAGACAGGCTTCCACATACAGACGTCTGTGGGCAAACATTAAGAAACTGTTAGGGGGTAGGGGGTTTACAGGGTACAGATTCTGTCATTATCAATCTCAAAGGTGTGCAATGCTCGTAGCAGACACACGAACTGTGCTGGCTACATGACTGAGTGCTTAAGTTATTTCCCAAAAAACAGAGAGATAATATGCTATGAGGACTAAAACATGAAGAAATATGCTCTCACCTCCATGACCCTCTTCAGCCCCTTCTTCTTCTTGAATAATGATGCTTGCCCTTCAGCCAAGGCCCCATTCAGGAGAAGCTTGTGTTTTTGGAATGTGAGTTTCAAGCCATCCTCCTGCGAAGTAGATAATCACATGCCAAAAAAAAAAGATAGATTTAAGTGTACCCTCCAATTAGCTGCAAAGTCTGAAATTCTTTTCATTAAGAAAATGGTCAACATAAGAATAAAATAAATGCAATACACTGACAACCACCCAAATACACAAACTGCACTGGATTCTTAACTTTCTTGCTGAGAAATAAGGTTAGTTGTCCTCTTCTGGGAAACACTTAAAAATCAGTCCCATACAGACCTAGTAGCACCTAATTATGGGAGAAGGTTTTCTTTCAGTAAATTTGTTGGCAATCCTGCTTATGGCGACCCCTGACTGAGCGTGGCAGCATTTCACTGGACTTCGTTCTAGGCTTCCTGGGTGCTCTCATTTGTATTAATCGCAAATAAACAAACTCTCAGCACAGGCAGAAAAACAGATACACAAATAAATATCAAGGAAAAGTACAAAATAAGCAATTTATTGATGACCCAAAAACGTTTTACAGAGAAGTGGCAAACAGGGTAAAAGGAACTGAAAGAAGAAATACATACATTTTGGAGAAGTATTTATGAAGATCCTGTGGAACATAAAGATGGTAAATGGATAGAAGAAGTAAAAGAAAGAATAAAAAGTTTAAAGGTACAGGATATGAAATGGGATGAAGTAACAACCACAGAGACTGAAACAGAGTTAAGAAAAGCCTCTAATTCGAAACCCCAGGCCCAGATGCAGTACCTAACTTTTGGTTAAAAGTATTAACATCTTTGCATGAGGATTTAGCCATGAGTAAGAACTATTTATATGCGCACCATGAACAGACACCAACTTGGCTAACAGGTAAAACAATGCTACTTAAGAGTGAACCTGCAAGTTACCCTAAACATTATAGGCCAATAACTTGCCTTCCGACAACGTATAAACTATACACGGGGATTGACACAGAGTTTGTAGTCATTAAGAAGAAAACTCAATTACGGCAGTAGAACAAAAGGGCAATAAAAGTCATATGGAACAAAGGGTCATTTATTGTTAAATAAAGTCATACTGGAGAAATGTAAAAAGAATAACCCAAGTATGGCATGGATTGAGTATTTGATAGTATCCCACATTCATGGATAAAAGTGTGCTTAAACATGTGTAAGATACACTCTACACTGATCGACTCCATTACAGTGACCATGAAACAGTGGCAGACCACTTTGCAATTAAGTCATGATAAAGGACAAATTATTATTCCAGGGATAAAACTTCAAAGGGGGATATTCCAGGGTGACTGTCCCTGCTGTTTTTCTGTCTTGCCCTTAACCCATTAAGCTGTCTACTTAACAGCTTAGGCCATGGCTACAATTTGGCTCCCAGAAAACAACAAAGTGTAAAGACTTCTCATCTTCTCTGTTGATGATTTAAAACTGCATAGTTCAGGTGAGGAACTGAAAGCACAACTGCAAGCTGTAGAAACATTTTTAGATATTATAAGAATGTCATTTGGTCTTGATAAATGTGCAAAAGCAACATTTAAAGCAGGAAAGCTACAGTACCAAAAAAACATCAGTTTGGTACATGAATGTGATATAAAAGAACTTGAGCAGGAGGGGGTGCATAAATATTTGGGAACTGATGAAGGATCAACAACAAAACATGAACAAATGCGAATAAAACACAGTAAGGAATACTTTAGAAGACAAATTAATACTGAAAACAGCATTAACATCTAGGAACAAAATCAAAGCTATAAAACAATTTGATCTTCCTGCCCTAACTTAATGTTTTGGAGTGACTGGCCCCAAAACGTACTGGATAGATTAAATAGGAAAACAAGAAGGATGCTTCATGCTCACCAAATGATTTATAAAAATTAGTGTATACCCAAGATTACATATTTCCCGTTGCGAAGGAGGGATGGGCCTCACTGAAATTGATTACATGTACAGATCTGCAATCTTGGGACTCCACACATCTGCTGACCTCACAAGACCCAAATGTAGTGAAAGTTTTGAAACACGAGGAGAATAAATCTAAGATGGCTTCTCTGCTTAATCTAGCAGAAGTACACAGGCGTCAAGCAGTAAAAGAAATTAAACCGGAAAGATATAAAGAAAATAACAGGCAGGACTAGCTATGAAGGCAAGAAATGTGCAAAATGCATAAATACAGTTACAAGTACAGAAAACTTCTGGAAGAACCCCATGTTGATCAGGAACTAACGCAGGAATGGTTGAAGAGAGGCAAATTCAAACCAGAGATGAAAGGTTAATATTGGCGGCCCAAGATAGTGGGCTACGTACACTCTGGTTTACAAAGTCCACTGAACATGTGGGAGAAACAGACAAATTTAGTATTTGTAAAACCAAATTGGAAACAGTTGCACACCTCGTTGCTGGTTGTGACATACTAATGGCAGAAGGACTGTATAATGAAAGGCATACTGATGTGGCAAAACTGTTGCACTGGGGATTGTGCAAACATTATGGTACTGAAGTGGCTGAAAAACACTGGAAACATGAGCCACAAAGCATCACAGAAAATTAATTCTACATCACATGGGATCACCCATTGCCAACAGTTCAAAAGACAGATGCTAAAAAACTGGATATAGTGGTCCAAGAAAAGAAGACAAAAGTAGCATTGATCATTGAAATCGCCACACCCAGTGTATGTGTCTTGCATACAGAGCGACGCAAAGTCAAAAGATCAAGATTTGCAGGCAGAAATGAGAGCCAAGTAGAAGAAAGATGCCCAGACAGTTCTAATAGTAGTAGAAGCAACGGGTCTTACAAAAAAAAATCTACAATCATATTTAGATACGTTACCAATACATGTAACCCCATACAAACTTCATGAGTCATTACTGGGCACATTGCAGGTGCTGTGCTGGCATCAAAGACTGAAAACAGTACTAATTTCATGAACTTTAATCATATTTTGACTTATGAATGGGGTTCATTCCAGTCATGGTATTGGAAACCCAAAATACTTGGAGACATTAAAAAAGTAAACCATCTACTGTCAAGTTTGTGTGTGTGGACAAAAGCAATGGGAAAGAACCAACAAACAGTCAGAAAGGTCTCTAAAGAAAATCCCCAGAGGAAGGACACCGAGCAATTATTCTCCTGACTTGTTGAATGAAATGTTCCTGAACGTGTGACTTTATGCTAGTTACCTCAAACAATGTTATATCACAAGGGTAATTACTGTGTCTGCAGCATCTAGGGCATGAATGGATGATGAGTGATAGAAGAGACGGACAGAAACCTGGCTTAACTCCAACACAACACACCTGCTCTGTTATGTGGGCCTCCATTGCTGAATGAAGGTGCTGCTTCGGCTATCTGCTTCAATGGGAAGCTCTCCCATGTTGTCAGACACCTGGCCATTTCCTATCATGCACAGCACCACTATCTCTCTCATGCTCACTCTATCCACTTCTTACTGAGGTTAGTGATAATCTGAGGTAAGCGGTGAGGCATGGGAGTACGTTAATGATGGTTAACCTTTTTACACACATCTGTATAGTAAGTGCACACAACGTACAGCTCTGCAAGAGCTGACCATAACAGTTCATGTCCTGCTTTTAATTACTCTTGCAGCATTCTTTGCATCTGGGATGTCCTGCTGAGGACAGCTGAATGTCCAACCAACATACCAAAGCCTTTATACCTTCCAGGTGCTGTACTTCAGGTGCATGTCCTACGTCAAAGGCATAAGGTACATATGTGACATACGAGCACCTAACCATCGGAACTGAATAGCCTCACAAGAACCAGAGCAGCCCAAGAGGAAGAAAAAAGGAACAATGGAAGACAGTAAAACAAGATCGCCTTGGTCAAAAGATGGGCAACCAAGACAAAGGGGGGGGGGGGCAGAACACTGCAATAGTAAAACTTAGGCCATCTACCGTTATGGTAAGGTATTAAACTGTACTGTGCAGTACCAGATCACTGTTGCCGTATTCTTTACAGCTGGGAGAGGGCAAACACTACTAGACAGGAAGAGAGACACCATAGAGGAGCCCCTCTAAGAATCCATGAAGGATGGCCCTGGCAAAGCCCACCCTGGCCGTATAAATCACACTCAACTTGCAATGTTCAGTAAGTGTTGTACAAAAGACAGACAAAGTAAGCAGCTTCTAAAATGGATCTAGTATGCAGACCCTTGAAAAAAGCACCCGAAGAGGTAGAATGAGAATGAACAGAACAGGAAATCTTTCTGCCATGAAAACTACAAAAGAAAATGTCCTTTTGACCAATGGAGATCCAGGAGGAGATGGTTTGCTTGGAAATGGCCAAACGCAATTTCCTGGGATAAAAAGAAACCAAAAGCTGCTTGGACATCCTGACATCTTTAATCTTATCCAGGTAATACTTAAGCTATGTAAATCCAAGGTGTGGAGCATTCTCTCACTGACATTTTGTGGAGAGGGGAGAAAAGAAGACAAATCATTAACCACCTTGGACATACAGGAAGGATTTGTAAGACGACAGACCCTGAGGAAAAAAAAAAAAAAAACAAACAAAATATGATTGGACTGCCATGAGCGCCTGAAGTTCAGAGACCCTCTTGCCAGAAGTTGCAGCCACAAACAGTGCCATTTTCCAAGTACTGAGCAGCAAAGAAGAAGAAGAAACTACAGTATCAAAGATAAAGTTCAGTTAATTTCTCAAGAACAAAGTTAAGGTCCCAAGAAGGAGGAATCGACTTTCTTGGGGGCCTAATATGAAGGACACCTTTCAAAGAAATGTCAGACCCTGGCAGCATGAGGTGAGCTGCTGCAAGATGCATGTATCTGGTATACACATTAGAGGCAGAGGAAAATTCAGACAGGACTGTGCAAGAGCTGCAATGATGGGATCCTACATGAAGTCTAAAACCTTCTTTGCTCCTTAGCAACTCTGATATGCAAATAGGCTGTTGGGAAATCCAAATAGCACATCCGATTTTGTCTCTACAGAAATGAGAGAATAAAGTGCAAAGTGGCAATCTACTACATCTAAGTGCATACATGTATTTGGGTCAACAAAATCCAGAAAACACCTCAAGGTTCTTGTTTTCTTGGCACTAAAATCTAAAATAAAGTTCCAGATATTTGTGGGCATTCTCATGTCACAGGAAGAACATGCAAAAGTTCCACTATCATCTTTTGAAAGGGTAGAATGCCTAACAAGGCTAATGACAAGATCCATGGTGGCAGGAGGAAAGGGATATAGCTCTCGTGGCAATATTCTCCCTGGCCAATGAGCGCACAGACTTTTTTTCCATACTGGAACATGGGTGGAGAATTTCCCTTGACCGCTTTCTGTGGAAGACAGTATGGCAAGGATTACAATTTGAGGACTGCTGCAATCCTCAATGAGGCTGACTACAGGTTCCGATGGTCACCATAAACCTGGGCCCCAAAATCCTACTGAGGTGTAGAGTGGAGAGACTGCCTGCTACATACGCAACACTGGAACCACATCAGAAGCTGTAAATGAAGGTGATTGTGAAACTTAACCACAGCTGCCAGGATCTGGCTTGCTTCCTTTGTGCACTTATGATAACTTTTTTACTTCTTGAGGACCAAACAGGATGGGCTTACGAATAGGACGTTTGAAAACTTCAACCTACTGGCCACAGCAAATTAGGTCAAATGCAGAAAGGGCTACCAACAAACTGACCTACTAGATCCCACAGTCCTAGAAGCCCACTCCATAGCACTCCAGTCCATGCAGATGATGAGGTTTCTAAAATTCAAGGAAGTTAAGCCCTTATGCTTTTCGCTGAATAAACCGTCCAGTAACTGTTGTGCTGCAATTCATCTACTACATCTGGAAGTGCAGATGTGGCCAAATATAAACAGGGAAAAGGGGGTAAATCCAAACACACACTGCTTTACTCTGTCCTTGGTCTGGGTCTCTGTCTGGTGAATGGACAGTAGGGACCTTTCCAATGGAAGGCCTAAGCAGGGTTTCTGCAGGA
The DNA here is from genome assembly GCF_019279795.1 of Protopterus annectens. Classification (NCBI taxonomy): domain Eukaryota; kingdom Metazoa; phylum Chordata; order Ceratodontiformes; family Protopteridae; genus Protopterus; species Protopterus annectens. The sequence continues at coordinate 854,609,674 of NC_056750.1, forward strand.
ACAGTGTTTCCAGGTTTGGAAGTTTTTGACCGTGGGAGATTCAAGTCCACCTTCTTTGGACCATGAGGTGCCACACCATTTTACCCTCATAACATCCCTGTTTCTTGCAGGTTATATAGCGACAAAAAGTATCAGCAAAGAAACAAGGTGCAAAATGTGAGGCCTTCTGTAAGGTCATCTGAGGAAAGGAAAGTGGCTCGGAGGGCCTCCCTCATTTCTGCTGAAAGACTAAGAGAACTCTACAAATTAGGGGTCAAAATGAGAGAAGGGAATCTGGCTCCTTGTATCACTGTCACCACTGGGAAAATTACAGTTCAACATGGTTAGACCTGCAAAGACATTCTTTGTCTTTTATAGGAGGAGGCTTTGACTCAGAAGAGATGGCTGGTGTCTTGGAAATGGGAGGCAACAAGGGAACATTAGCAGTTTAAAAAAAAAAAGTGTGTGTGGCAGCTACTGGCAAGGAATAAAACATAAAATGTAAAAAGAGAACTCAAGCAGGTAAAACATGTTTGGCATATCCTTGTAGATGTAAATCCCATTACGTGATCCCATTCTCCCATTCATCTGGGATGCACCTGCAAATGGTCCATGAAATCAGTGCACTACCCCAGTAAACAAGTATAAATGAACAAAAACGAGCCAGGGAAAATAAAAATCAAATAAAAAAAGGCTCATGTAACCACAGTCATATTTATTAAAAATTTTCCTTGGTTACTTGAGCCAATTTTTGTTTTGCCAGCAGGGAATACCACCTTTGTAAAGAAGCAGGCAGAAATCAAATGCTTGCGTGGGCGGTCTTATTCAGAAATTCCTTCTAGAAAATAGTGACTGCTGGTGCAATCAAAGCTTCAACCAGGCAAATGAATCAGTCCTAAACATGGAACTGTTCTGTTACGGACTGGAGAGAGAATCAACAAGCTAAGCAGAGTGATAGTGCTGGAACGGAATTCACCCGCAGTCTTGGTGTGGACCCTGGGTTTTTTGTTTGTTTTTGTATAGCATACATCATGGACAAAAGTAGGTTAAAAATGAGAAACCGCTGGGTGGCCAAGTCCCATGACAAAAAAAGTGCCCAACCCTGGTAGGCACACTGATGCTAGGACTGGAAAAATGACAGTGCTGAATGCTCAAGACACGGAGACATTCTTACAATGGGGCCAGGCCAGGATCAGGGAGAGAATGTCCCCCCTGTTGAAGAAGGAAGCAGTAGTCCACAAAAACTGATTGGCCAAAAGAGAGCCATAATACTACAAAGATGATAACACGGACTATTGAAGATAAGAAAGAAATTCTCTACTGTCACTATTATGCAAGAAGCCCAGAATTTCCAAACACAAGACAGACAAAATGATTAAAACAGAAATTAGAAAAAAAAATACACAAGGAAAAACATAAAAAAAGCTTCAAATGCAACTTTGTGTTCACTAGTATAACAGATTCATCTAAAACATTACATACACCAAGAAACCTTGGGCCGTTTGGAAAAACAAGCAAATGAGGAAATGCAAAAAAAGAACAAAACCTAGAAATTTTTGAAAGGTATAAAAAGAAATATGGACATGGGAGGGAGAGAGATCTGATATGGTGTAATATTTATGAAAAGGAGAAAGCCAAACTGGTCAACACAAAAAAAGGCAGTCCCAAACATTTTCAGAGAGAAATACAGGCAAAGGCACCCAGACAGGGAAAATTTCACAATACAAAAAATAAGATCACAAAGGAAGAATATAGAACAAAAGGTTAGTAAAGTAAAAGTTTAAAAAAGGGGCTAAAGTTATGAAATAACTGGGAAATGAAGGATTTAGTGAAGAAAATCTAACTCTGATAACATCACAGCAAAATACAACAATCCCCAAATTAAGGAAAAACAATGGCGCAGGAAACATCTGATCAGCTGCCATATGAAGACATTTTAGAGCCTTCAGTAGGAAACCAGTATAAATGTTCAGTTAATGTTGCACAGCAAGGGAAGGAACAGTAAACTGTGGCAACTCTGATGTAGTCAATGTTGTGGAGTGATAGGGCAGTGAGTTCCCATATGAAAGAGCAACAAATGACACAGGATGAAACTGAAGAGAATATGGTACAGGAAGATGCTCTTGAACTTTCTGTTGAATGCCCACAGAAAACAGAGAACAAAGAATGTGCCCTCAATTTACAAGAAAATAATCTAAGGGAAGAGTTGTTTATTTAATAGAGATGGAGTGATAGTCCAGCGAGTCCTCAGATGGATATTAAGATCAATGAAAGAAATAGACTACAAAGTCATTATGACCCAAAATGTTACAAGTCTGATAAAACAAATTAACACAATAATCAGGACTGTTCATAGAAATTCATGTGATATAGCAAACGTAAATATAATACATTACTGTGTAGCTAAATTAGTAACAGATTAAGCCTTGCCACAAAAACAGAGGGCAGTAAGGGAAAGGAAGGGGAGAAATCAAAATGCCATCATGGAAGCATCAGAGAAAACTAGAAAGCAATTACGACAAGAAGTGTCACTGTTAAGAGTAAAGAAGAGGGAACAGATGAACAAAAATACTTAAAGACAGATGTGATAAAAGCAATGAACAGTACTGGAACAGATCAGGACTTATTGTACACTACTGCAAATAATAATCTAAAAATATCAGCAAAGGCAGATAAATACAAAAGAAAAGTACAGAATAAGTAATTTATTGCTGACCCAAAAAAGTTTGAGAGAGACTGGGAAACATGGAAAAAGGAACAGAAACACAATCACAAAAAGAAGACATGACACATTTTTGAAAAAGATCTGTGAAGACCCTATGGAACACAACAAAGATGCTGAATGCATGAAGAAGTCAAAGAATAAGAAACTCAAATGAACAGGATATGAAAAGTACACGAGTACACTTACCATAAATGTACATGTTTGAGTGTATTAACTGTTGCAGTCATTATATTTGAGTTATCTGCCTGCAGGTAGCCCTCAGCCGGCCTTAATACCAGTGTCTTGGATTTCTGTGTCTGATGCTGTCTCTTCTTCCATGACGCCAGGTCATCAGCAGTATAAAACATGCAGCCAATGCCATTACATCAGTTTTTCTTGCCCCAGATGTCTAATGCCCCCATAATGGGAAGCAATTATATGTTACGTTACACCTCCAGCAAAAAGCAAATACACCAGAAAGCTGTAATACACTAAACAAGAAGTAAGGTATAGCCAAGAGAAGTCAGGGGGCTGAAGGGAGGGTAACCAGGACTGCAACAGTGAATACACTCCAACATTACATTTATGATAAGTGTACACAACTGTACTATGTTCTTCGTGTTTCACTGTTGCAGTCATTTGGGTTGATTCCCAAAGCTAAGGGAGGGAGGGAGGAGGAAGTTAGAGAGCATTAGGACAAGCTATTAAGCCCTGCAAGACTGCAGTGGCAAAACCAGCTTTGGATTTAGAAAAAACAGGCATGTGGTAATGCTTGGTGAAGGTATGTACAGAGCTCCAGGTAGCAGCTTCTAGGATGTCCCTGGTAGGGACTCCTCTGAGAAAGGCTGTAGAGGTAGATGCAGCCCTGGTGGAATGTGATCTTATCCCCTGTGGGGTAGGTTTTCCATGGTGCTTATAGCAGAAATGAATGCAATGGGCTATCCACTTAGAAATTGTCTGCTTTGAAAAGGCATTCCCCTCTGCCCCTGCAGCAGAACCAACTAGCAGCTGTTCAGATTTTCTGAGAGGCTTAGTCCTGACAAATAAAATCTAAGTTGTCTGCGCATGTCCAAGGAGTGCAGTATTCGTTCTCCTTTGTTCTGCGGATTAGGGAAAAAAGTAGGCAAATGAATGGACTGATTAAGGGCCACACTAAACACCACCTTGGGCATAAAGGAAGGATTGGTCCTGAGGGAGACCCTGTCTGCATGGAAGATGATGAAAGGCTCCACTGCCATGAGGGCCTGTAATTCAGGCACTCTTCTTGCTGAAGTGATGGCTAGAAGGAAGGCTGTTTTCCAAGAAAGGAATTTCAACTCTGCAGTTGCAGCTGGCTCAAAAGGAGGTAGAGTGAGCTTTTCCAATACAAAGTTAAGGTTCCAGGCTGGAGTAGGAGCTCTCCTGGGTGGTCTTAAATTTTTGGCCACTCTGAGGAATTGCTTTAGCAGGGGGTGAGAGAAGAGGGGTGGGTTCAGTATTATAATGTGTTGAAATGGCAGAGGCATGAATTTTAATTGACGAGAAGGAAAGACCCTTGTGGAGCATTTCTGTTAAGTACTGAAGAATATGCATTAAGCTGGGCACTATTGTGCCCATCCCCCGAGTCTGGCTTCAGGGAACAGTATCTTTTCCACTTTTCAGCATAGGATTTTCTAGCACTAGGCCTCCTTGCCTCCAAAATTACATCTAGCACCTGCTTACTGTGGGATGCTACTGGAGAGCTCAAGGCATTAGCCATGCTGCAAGGTGCAGGGTTTGAAGCTGAGGGTGCAGAATCTGGCCCTCCTGCTGGGACAGCAGGAAAGGGGTCTGAGGCAGGTGCCATGGTTCCAGCAGTGACATACTGCGCAAGAGGGGGGGTACCAGTGTTGGCATGGTCAGTCTGGTGCTATCAGTATTGTCCTTGGTTTGTCCTGCTTGATCTTTAGCAGAACTTTCGAGAGGAGAGGCAGAAGGGGAAAGACATAAACTGAGAGGTTTTCCCAGGTGAAGGACAGGGCATCCACTTTCCAAGCTTGACTGTGGGAAGTCCTTCTGCAGAACTTGTCCAACTGGTAGTTTTGGGGGGAGGCAAACAGGTCTATCTCTGGATTGCCCCATTTGTTTCTCAAAAGGTTGACTATCTTTGGTTCCAGTTTCCACTCGTGTGGGTCCATGAGATTTCTGCTTAGGTCATCTGCCAGTGAATTTAGCTTGCCTGGCAGTAATTGAGCTTGTAGGTGCACTTGGTAGCTCAAGGCTGTGTTCTACAGAGCCATGGCTAGTCTGCAGAGAGGGTACGAGTGGGATCCCCCCTGCTTGTTTATGTACCACATAACAGTGGTGTTGTCTGTCTTTACCAATAATTGTCCTGGAAGAATGTGGTCTTTGAAGACTGTCAGGGAATTCTGTACAGCTAACATTTCTTTTTAATTGATATACAGGTGCATCTGGCTCTGGCTCCATTTGCCCTGAATGCATTGCCCAGCCAAGTGAGCCCCCCATGCATAGTCTGATGCATCTGTTAGGGTTTGGGCGGCAGGGGGTAGAGTGAATGGGAGCCCCTTATTGTGGTAGCAGGCCTCTGCCCACCAAAGGAACTCTGTCTTTATGCAATGAATGACAGCAATCATTGATTCCAGGTCCTGAGAATGTTGACACCATAGGCTTTTTAGATACCATTGTAGTTTCCTCATATGCAGTCTTGCATATGGAATTAGTAGAATGCAACAGGCCATGAACCCCAGGCCTTGCAGGATTTTCCTTGCAGATAGGTGGGTCTTTGTGGCCAGTAGTTTGAAGTAGGCTGTCAAACAAACTTGTTTCTCTGGTGTGAGGTAAGCCATCTGGGAAGTTGTGTTCAAGCTTGCTCCCAGGAATACAATCTGTTGGCAGGGTACTAGATGAGATTTATTTTCATTTATGGTGTACCCCAGTGAGGTTAGAAGTTTATTTTCAAATGCCAGATGTTTTAGTAGTATGTCCTGGCTTTCTGCCTGAATTAGACAATCGTCCAGGTATGGGTATATTTGAATAGTTCTTTGCCTGCAAAATGCAATGACTGGAGCTAGGCACTTTGTGAATACCCTGGGCGCAGTAGATAAGCCAAAGTGAAGTGCAGAGAACTGACAGTACACAGAGCCTGCTCTGAAGCGTAGGTATTTCCTGCAAGATTCCCTTGTTGGGATGTGCAGGTAAGCTTCCTTTAAGTCTAAGGTTGCCAACCAGACATCTTTGCCTAGCATAGGAAGCAGCTGTTGAAGTGTTAGCATTTTGAATATTGGGATTACCAAAAAGGTATTTAGAATAGAGAGGTCCAGAATAGGACACCAGGAGCGGTCTTTACTGGGTATCAGGAAAAGTCTTGAGTAAAAACCTTGTCCCCTTTCTTCTGCTGGGACAGGCTGAATAGCCCTGACACTTAGAAGAGAGAGAACCTACTGTTGGGCCTCTGTCCACTGATTTGGGGGTAGGTCTGGCCAACCGTTTGGGGTTGGTAAGGTGTGGAAGTGTAATCTGTATCCTTGGAAAACTATATTTAAAACCCATTTGTCCTGGGTAATGAGTTCCTAGTTTTTTGCATGCAGGGCGATCTTTTCCCCCTAAGGAAGCAGGCAGTTGAGCAGGGCTTGGAAGCTAAGTCATTGTGACATTTTTCCATAGGGGGTGTCTTACTACTTCCAGCTTTGGAAGTGGGTGCCCCCCACTGCTTAGGCCTGTGAGTACCTTGAGACTGTAGCCTAGGTGTGGTCTGCTGTTCCTGTGTTCCTGGGTTTGGACTGAGAAGGCCTGGAAGAGACAGGAAAGGACCAGTTCTTAGAAGGCCAATGCCTACTAAATCTGGGAGGCTGTACTTGCAGGAAATCTTTAACAGTTTGCATAGATTTAGCTTTTTCCTCCATCATTTTAAGGACTTCTTCTGCTGTGTTACCAAACAGGTGGTCCTGGTTTAAAGGAGCATCCAGTAATTTAGCTTTAACATGATTCTGGCAAATTTTGTTCCTAAAGCCAAGCATGCCTTCTAAGAACAGACCCAGTGACAGCAGCCCTGCAAGATGCTTCTAAAGTGTCAAAAAACACATTGCAAAGTATGTTTACCAACTTGTTCAGTAGAATGAATTAAATCCTATAAATCTTTATTTTCAGCACAGTCAGGAATCAACATAATTTTCTGTTTAAGTAGTCCCATAATATGCTGTTGATACTTTAACATATGAAACTGGCAGTTGAAAGGCCCTAATGGACAAAGTAGCAAAAGTGTATACCTTCTTACCCCATCTGTCTAAAGCCCTGGAATCTCTATCAGAGGGGGTAGGGTTTTTGGCAGTAGTAGCCTTAATGCCTTTAGGTCCTTGGGAAATGGTCTTTGGGTCCACAGTAGGATTCTTGAAGAGGAACTTGTGAGAGTCAGGTACTCTAATACCAGTCAGGTTTCCTGGGAGCTGGAGTTAAAGTGTCTGGGGCCAGGCTAGATTCCAAGAAGGCATCATCTACAATGTCCAGGACAGGAGGGATAGCTAAAGGCCTGTGTTGAGGAAGGAGTAAGAATTCCCTAAGCCTCTTTTTGGAGTCAGAGTAATCCTGGCTTTCCCAGCGGAAATACTCCCTAAGAGTGTGCAAGATTTCACCAAAAGAAAAATCTTCTGGAGGGGAAGCAGAGGGAATTGAGTCCTCTGCATCAGAATCCTCACAGGTAGATAAGGGCAAATCCAGGTCATCAGAAGAAACAGAAACTTCAGAATCCTGATCAGAAAAATCAGAAGGAAAATTAGTTCTAGGTCTCTTAGAGAGAGAAGGGTGGCTTCCCCTTATTAGAGTAATAAGGTCTTCAGCCATTCTTATCATTTGTGTTTTAGACATATGGGCCTGACCATGTAGTTTGGACGTCGGTTTTCTAGGTGTGGGTCGAGTTTTAGGCCTAGAAGAAGAAGATGGCGTCAGTCTGAAATGCAAGTCTGTAGGCCTGAATACACCCTCAGAAGCCGGTGCCTGCACAGCGGCTCCAGACCCATACAAGGTAGAGACATTTGCAGGTTCCATTGTCGAAGAAGCATCTTGTGGCATACTGGACTCCGAATGGGTCTCAGTAGAGGCCTACAAATCTGAAGTAGCGGGTCTCAGGGGCTGCGAAAGCACCTCACTGAGTACCAGCGAACTGGCAACTAGCTTAACAGAAGTGTTGTCGCCAGTTTTGGACCCATGCGGTCTGTCTCTGCCTTTACGTTTTTTCGGAATGTCGGTAGTCGGATGGCTTACTGAAGCCATTTAAACTGAGTACCAAAATAATTTGCAGCAAAAATAAACTGACGACGAATAGTTTGGGGGTTGAATAAGGCACATAACCGACAGCGAGGAAAGTTGTGGTCTGGGGCTAAGCAAGAAATGCAATACGAATGAAAATCTTTATGAAGTATTTGCTTTCCACAGGTAATACAATTATTAACTTTTACTAACATCGGTTTAGAGCAAGAAAAAGGATCTCCAATGGGGTACTTAGCTTTTTTGAAGACTTCGGTTCTGAAACTCGAAAACGAAAATTTCAGGAGTTGGACGACCAGCATTTGCGAACTGCTTCTGCTTCGGGCACTGCGTGGCAAGAAAGACTGATATAATGGCATTGGCTGCATGTTTTATACCCCTGACAACCTGACGTCATGGAAGAAGGGACAGCATCTGATGCAGGGATCCAAGACTTTGATACTCAGGCCGGCTGAGTGCTACCTGTAGGCAGATAACCCAAATGTAATGACTGCAACAGTGAAACACGAAGAACATTGGGACGAAGTAATGACCAGAGAAAGTAAAACACAATTAAGAAAAGCTCCTAAATGGTAAACCCCAGGCCCAGAAGTGCCACCTAACCTTCTGGCTAAAAGTATTGACACATTTAAATGAAGATTTAGCCATGAGTAAGAACTATTGTTATGCGCACCCTAAACTGACGCCAACCTGGTTAACAGGAAAAACAATACTACTCCTTTAGAATCAACCTGGAAGCTATTCTAAAATGTATAGACCAATAACATGCCTTCCGCCAATGTAGAAACTATACACTAGAACTGATGCTGACAGAGTTTATAATAATTTAGAAGAATACTCAATCAAGGTAATAGAACAAAAGGGTAACAAAAGAAAGTCATATGGAACAAAGGATTACTTGCTGTTAAAGTCACAATGAAGAACTGTAAGAAAGGGAAGAATCCAAGTATGGCATGGGTACACTACAGAAAAGCATTTGATAGTAACCCACATTCATGGATAAGAGAGTGCTTAAAATGTACGATACACACCCTACACTGATCGATTACATTACACTGACCATGAAACAGTGGCAGACCACTTTGCAATTAAGCCATGATAAAGGAAAACATATTATTCCAGGGATAAAAATCCAAAGGGGGCTATTCCAGAGTGACTCTGTCACTGCTGCTCTTTTGTCTTGCCCTTAACCTATAAAGCTGTCTACTTAACAGATTAGGTCATGGCTACAATTTGGTTCCCAGAAAACAACTAAGTGTAAATACTTCTCATTTTCTTTTTGTGGATGATTTAAAACTGTACAGTTTTGTCCAATGAGGAACTGAAAGCACAAATACAAGTGTTTGGACGGTGCAGTGGAGCAGCGGTAGCGTTGTCACCTTACAGCAAGAGGTTCTCCTGTTCGATTCTTGGCTGGAGTGCCTTCTGTGTGGAGTATGCATGTCCTCCCTGCATTCATGTGGGTTTTCTTTGGGTACTCCAGTTTCCTCCCACGTTACAAAGACATGCATCTGGAGTGTTTCTCCCTGGGCCATCCCTGAAAATTGGCTTTGTTCCAAGTCGGACTTTCCCAGTAAACAAATGTTAAATAAAAAGTGCTTCAAACTTTCTCAGGTGATATAAGAATGTCATTTGGTCTTGATAAATGTCCAAAAGCAACCTTTAAAGTAGGAAAGTTGCAGCACCAAGAAAATATCCATCGGTGACAGGAATGAGATATAAAGGAACTTGAGTAAGAGGGAGTGTATAAATATTTGGGAACTGGTGAAGGGTCAACAATAAAACATGAACAAATGAAAGTAAAACTTAGTAAGGAATATTTCAGAAGACTAAAATTTATACTGAAAACAGTTCTGACATCTTGGAACAATGTCCAAGCTATAAACCAATTTGCTCTTCCCGGCCTAACCTACAGTTTTGGAGTGAATAAATGGCATCACAAGGTACTGGATCAGTTGGACAGGTAAACAAGAACAATGCTTCATGCTCATCAAATGACTTATTAAAATCAGTGCATACCAAGAATACATATTCCTCATTCTGAAGGAGATATATGCTTCCTCGAAACTGATTACATGCATAGATATGCAATCATAGGACTGCATACATAGCTGCTGACCTCACAAGAACCAGACATAGTGAAAGTTTTAAAATATGAAGAGAATAAGTCTAAGATTACTTCCCTGCTTAGTTTAGCAAAAGCATATCAGTGTCAAGCGGGAATGAAAATCAAACCAGAAGTAAATAAAAACTCAGGCAGCAACTGAATGTGCCAAAAGACAGAATTATAAGATGAAGGATCAGATCAGAAGGCAAGAAATGTGGAGAATGCAGAAATATAAGTTGCAAGTAAAACTCTTGGAACAACCACATATCGATAAGGACCAAAAGGATGAATGGTTTAAGCAGAGGTGAGTTTAAACTAAAAGACGAAAGGTTAATATTGGTGGCCCAGGATATTGGACTACATACATGTTGGCTTACAAAGTCCACTGAACATGTGGGAAAAGCAGAAAAATGTAGGTTTTGTAAAACAGAATTGGAAATAGTTGCACACCTTTGTTGCTAGTTGTGACATACTAATAGTAAGACTGAAAACTGAAAGGATTGTGTAAACGTTATCATACTGAAGTAGCTGAGAAGCCACAAAACATTATTGATTTCATTTATTTATTTTACATTTGTTAACCGGGTTAGTCTGGCTGAGCTTTTGCCTCATTTTCAGCAGAGACCCGGGGAAAAAAGCTCCCTCAGGACTAGAAAACAATTCATTAAATTTTAGTAACAGTAGTAACAATCAGCTATAGGATCTTACAAGCAGAGACCTGGAGAGAAAAAAGCTCCTCGGGCAATTCAGTTATACAGAGTATTAACAATTGGCAGACAAGTATGTGAGTTGTTACAAACAAGGTTTTAAACAATTAGCAGAAGGAAATGTGACTAGTAACAATATTATTTAAGCTGCTTAGAGCAAAATGAGTTAATAGTTAGGCAGATACTTATTTAAAGTGGGTAGGATCTAGTTGTATAGGAGTTTGGAAACAAGGAAGGAAAGTAAGAATGGCTAGTAGGAGATGTAGGGGAGGTAGAGTATTGGAGACAGACTAGACAGGTAGGTTGTTTTGAGACTAAGAATTAAGATTGGTTGGAGATAGAGGAAGGGAAGAGGTAGAAGAGGCAGGGGAATAGTGTTAGAGATACAGTAAGAGTGAGGTGGTGAAACAGGTGAAAGGATGGTGGTTTCAGGGTGGCTGGCTACAGTGGCAAGACCACTTTGTTTTAAGGTATCTCCCTGTGGCTAATTTGAAACTTTTGCTTTGCTGGAGGGATTTTATTTTCAAAGGGAGTTGGTTCCAGGATGTAGCTGGGTTATAGTTATAGAGAAAGCAGCCTATTTTGGTTTTGGGTTTGTAGATGTCTAATAAGTCTTGATTTGAGCTGCGTAGCGTCCTAGCACGGGAATATTTGCATATGATAGTGGAGAGGCTGGGGCAGGAGGAGGGTAGATAGAGAATAGAGTGGATGATTTGCAGTTGGTACAGTTGGAGCAACTGAGGGAATTCTAGCCAGTCTAGTTGTTGTAGTGCTAAGCAGTAGTGTGACAGTATGTTTGGTTAGCTGCAAATTTGACGATCTTATTACAGGTAGTTTCAAGCTTGGAAATAAGTGTAGAATTTAGGTTTGTGAATATGTGGCAGCTGTACAGGAGTGTTGGGAGTAATAAAGCCTGGGAGAGAGTTATTCAGGCAGTGTTAGTTAAGTATTTCTTACTACGGAAAAGGTATCCAAGTTTCTGATGAGTTCCTTTTACCAAGTTAGTAATACGGAGATCAAACTTAAGCTGATCATCTATTGTAACACCCAGCAATTTACTACTAGATTCAGCTAAGATGATAGTGTTGTTGCAGAATAAGATGGTAAATGTTCTTTTGTGTGTGGTGATGTCTTTATGCAGGAAGAGTAGGAGCTTAATTTTTTTTTTTTTGATTAAGTATTAGTTTATCACTAAGCCAAGTCTCAGTGGTGTGGACGGATACCTGGATAGTTGAGTGGAGGTCAGTTGGGTTGTCAGCAATGGTTATAACAGTTGAGTCATCAGCATATCGCACAAGAGATGACTGGGGACAAAGGGAGTAGAGCAAGTTGGTGAAAATATTAAAGAGTAGTGGTCCAAGTACGGACCCTTGGGGGACTCCCATTTGTACAGTGAGAGGAGAGGGTAGTGCAGAGAGCCATTTAACTGATTGCTGGCAGGTTGAGAGACAGCTGGAGAACCAGGACATAGTAGGGGAAGAGAAATTTAAGTTAGTGAGTTTATCTAGAAGAAGTGGGTGAGAGAGAGTGTCAAAAGCTTTAGAAAGGTCAAGGAATAGGTATGAGACACGTTTATTATCACGAGCTAGGGAGACTATGCTGATGAATGATATGAGTGCAATAGTTGTACTATGCTTGGGACGGAAACCATGCTGTGTGGGTGTGAGAAGGTTTTCCTGGTGAAGGTAATGCATTACCTGCTTGTGAATGCATTTCTGTAGGAATTTTGAGAGTGGAGAGAGTATGGCAATCAGTCTGAAGTTGGATGTGTCTGAGGAGTTACCCCCTTTGTGAATGGGTACAGTAAAGAAATTCTTCCACACAGTGGGGACATAGGATTCAGAAATGGATTGGTTGATTAAGATGGATACAGGATAGGCAAGAGGTTCAGAGGCAATCTGCAGGAAGTAAGAGGGTAGCTTGTCAACAGATGGGGAGCAAGGTTTAAGTTTAGAGAGTAATGACTTTACATAGTTAGTTGATACTGCTTTTAGAGAGATGGAGTTAGGAGGGTTTGGAAGAGGTATAGAGTTTGTGGGGGTGCTAGTGTTGTTTCTGGGGGGGGGATTTATTATGGAGGTTATTTAGTTTATAAAATGATTGTTAAATTCGTTGGCTATGTCTTCAGGTGTTGCACTGGGGCATGGGTTAGGAGAGGAAGGGTTTCCTGGATGAAGAGTCTGTTTAATAGAGCTCCAGAATTTCTTTGGGTCTGATTTGAGAGTAGAGGGAGGATTGGCATAGAAGTTTATTTTGTCATAATGGATGATTTTTTTTTATTTTACTTCGGAGTTCTTTATATTTCTGAAGAAGAGAAGAGGTCCTAGTTTTAGTCCACATTTTCCAAATTCTATCCCGGTCTTTCGTGAGAGTTCTGGTAGATTTAGTGAGCCAGGGAGCAGTATTAGATTTGATTCTAATTGTACGAAGAGGAGAAAGGCTGTGAAGAATGTTTAGGAATGTAGTTTTGAAGGAGTAGATAGCTTCATCTAAAGGAAGAGTGGTGAGGTATGACCAGTTAATTTTGGAAAGTTGGTGAATAAAGGAGTTAGGACAGAAGTGAGAAAGTGAGTGGGTGGTATTAAATCTGTTAGGTTTAGTAAGTTGGGGAGTATGTCTAGTAACTGTTACACGGCAGTGGTCGCTGAGGGCATTTGGAAGGGTTTGGGAGTTATGCTAGTTTTGAGGGTAGGAGACCAATATCCAGTCAAGAAGGGAGCTAGGTAGGTGAGAATTATTAATGTAGGTTGGGGTTGCGATTAGTTCCTAAAACCCATGTAGGTTTATACAGGTAGTAGTGTTGGGAGCTTGTATTGTACGCCAATCAATATTTACATCTCCCAGTATAATTATGTCATTGTGGATGGTATGTGAGAGGTGAGATAGGATGTTCTCAAGTATGTTAATATTATCACCAGGGGGAATATAGATTGCTGCGACAGTTACGGCATTGAAACTGTTAAGTCTGAAGTTGGTCAGTAGGAGTTCAGCTGGTGAGGAGGAGGGTAAGTCTAGTGTGGGACTGATTTGGGAGAGACAATTGGAGTAGAGTATGGGGACTCCTCCTCCTTTTCTTTTAGGTCGATCTAATCTAAGGATATTATAGCCAGGAGGGATGATTTCACTGTCCAGATGGTGTGGTTTTAACCATGTTTCAGTTAGGATAGCTATGTCAGGAGTATCGTTAGCTATCTAAGGATGGAGTTCTTGAACTTTATTTACAAGGCTCCTGACGTTGACAGAGCAGAAAAAGAAGTTATGTCCTTACCATAACGTTCCATGTGGAGTGTTCATCTCGCCTTGGTTATTACACATGGGTTCGGAGCCGATCCTCGGCTCCGTGCCGGCCGACTGCAAGCTCTGCATCGAGAAGAAGCTCGAGGGCATCTAATACCCACAATCCCCCTCTGCCTTTACCTCAGATCTAGTTTGCAAGCAAACCAGACATAAAGCACGCACACATGCCAACTATATACATAAAAGTACATATATACAAACATACCAAGGGTATGATAGTAACACTAATACTGCAACAGCAGAAGGAGAATACTCCAGACCAGGCACCAAATCGAACGTTCTTCCTAAGGGTGGGAGTGTAATAACCAAGGCGAGATGAACACTCCACATGGAACGTTATGGTAAGGACATAACTTCTTTATGTGAGAGTGTTCAATCTCGCCTTTGTTCTTACACATGGGTAGCGTCCCTAGCTCCATGATCCTGAGGAACTCAAGGGAGAACGTTCTTGAGCACAGTGGAACCAAAGGTTGCCCTATCCCTAGAAACCCTGTCCACTTTGTAATGAGAGATAAATGTATGTGGTTTAGCCCAAGTAGCAGCCGCACAAATAGTGTCTAAAGGTAAGAGAGCTGCGTGAGCCAAAGATGTAGACACTGATCTGGTAGAATGTCCTTTGGGTTTTGCTGATAATGTTTGGTCAGAGGCTTCATAAACATATGTGATACAGTCAGTTAGCCATTTAGAAAGAGTTCGTTTCGTAACTGCAAGACCCTTTCTGCTGTCAGCAAAAGCTACAAATAGTTGATCAGATTTCCTGTGATCTTTTGTTCTATCCAAATAAAATCTGAGTTGTCTATGGACGTCCAGTTTGTGCAACATATACTCCAATTTATTAGAGTGGTTCTTAAAGAAGGTGGGTAATTCAATGGACTGATTAATATTACTAGAAGAACAAACTTTGGGAAGAAAGGATGGATTAGTGCGAGGGATACTCTGTCAGAATGAAATATTAAATAAGGATGTTTGACCGAAAGGGCCTGAAGCTCAGACACTGCCTAGCAGATGTAATGGCCACTAGAAATAATGTTTTCCATGACAAAAATTTCAATGTGCAACTTGAAGCTGGTTCAAAGGGTGGCAACATCAATTTAGAGAGCAACAGGTTTAAATTCCACGGTGATGTCGGACTTCTGACTGGTGGTCTGATATGAAAAGAACCTTTTAAAAAGGCTTTACAAAGTCTGTGAGCCATAATAGGCGCACCACATTCTTCTACATGATAGTTAGAAATGGCAGCTAACTGTACTCTTAAAGTAGCCGGGGAAGCTCCTTCATGAAATAGTTCAGTCAAGAACTCTTGTTTAACGGAGCTCTAACAGGGTCCAAATGATGTGACTCCGCCCAGAAGACAAAACGTTTCCACTTACTGGTGTAAGTCTTTGTAGTGGAAACTTTATGAGAAGCTACTAAAATATCTTGAACCGCCGATGTAAGGGGAACCGACCTGGCTAAAAAGGGAAGCGGAGCAGCCAAGCTGCTAGATGGAGAGATTCTAGAGATGGGTGAGGAACTCCTGACGAGTGAGTCAGTAGATCTGGCTCTGGGTCCAGCATCCAAGGTCCCCGAATGCGGTGATGCAATAGAAAGGGGAACCAAATTTGACGAGGCCAGAACGGGGCAATGAGAATAATAGTCCTCTGAAGGTTGTTGGCTTTCTGTAGAAACTTTGCAATCAGGGGAAATGGAGGAAAAGCATATAGGAGACCCGGGGGCCAATCGTGCACCAGCGCGTCCCTGGGGACTTCCCCTTTAGGGGGTAATAGGGAAAAGTAGCTCCTGCATTTGGCGTTCATTGGAGACGCAAACAGATCGCAGGTAGGCTGGCCCCATTTGCGAAAAATCCTTCTGACTGTTTGAGGGACCACTCGTGAGGCAATAGTATTGCCCTGCTCAGCCTGTCGGCTATAACGTTGGATGAACCCGGGATGTGCGTTGCGATCAGAAAGCGACCGGTGGACTCTGCCCATTGCCAAATTCTCATGGCCTCTCTGCATAGTTGGTAAGACCTGGTTCCCCCTTGCTTGTTTATGTACCAGACTACGGACATGTTGTCTGTCTGAACTGCAATGGTCCCTGGAGGAAGAAGGGGAGCAAAGTGTTGCAACGCCAAAAACACTGCCCTCAACTCCAGAACATTGATGTGCAGATTGTACTCCAGATTGGTCCATTCGCCTTGGACTGTCTGTCCCTGAAAGATGCCCCCCCACCCTATCAGGGAAGCGTCCGTGGTTATCAAGCCGCTGACGCGGGTAGCACAAACGGTCTTCCGGTGGATAGGTTGCAAGTCTGTAACCACCACATTAGGTGTGATTTGCATGTTTTCGTTATCAATATTTCGTGAGTCAGTGGAAGTTGTTGGAATGACCATTGTGCAAACAGAAGCCATTGTAGCACTCTCATGTGCAGTCTTCCCAATGGTATCGCAATGAGAGAAGCTGCCATGAGACCCAAGACTTTCAGAACAATTTTTGCCGGTGACTTTCTGGACGACAGCAGAAGGGAAATGTTGGTTTGAAGTGCTACTATTCTTTCTGTAGGAAGTTTTAGAACTAAATGATGCATATCTAATTCCGCTCCTATGAATAAGATATGCTGTGATGGCTGTAGCAAAGATTTTTCGAAATTTACTGAAATTCCAAGGTGTGTACAAAGTTGTAGGGTGTAATCCCTGGCTTGTAACAGTTGATGCCTGGTGGTGGCAGACAGGAGCCAGTCATCCAGATACGGAAACACCTGGAATCCTAGGCGCCTCAGATGAGACGCTACCACTGCCATGCATTTGGTGAAGACCCTGGGGGCTGTAGTCAGACCAAAGGGCAGGGCTCGAAACTGATAGTGACTGGCTCCCAGCCGGAAGCGCAAATGATCCCTGGACGCCCTGGCCATTTTGATGTGGTAGTATGCGTCCTTCAGATCTATCGAGCACATCCAGTCGTCCTTCCGTAAGAATGGAAGGATCGATTGAAGCGTGACCATTCGGAACTTTTCCTTCTTGACAAAGGTGTTGAGATGGCTTAGGGTCCAGAATCGGCCTCCAGTCCCCTGTTTTCTTTGGAACTAAAAAGAACCTTGAGTAAGTTCCGAATCCTATTTGGTCCGCTGGGACTGGTTGGATGACTCTTTTTTTCTAGCAGCTTTGAAATTTCTGCAGCTGCTGGGTCTCGCAGATGGGGTGTACATCTGGGAGTTTTCTCTTTGGAATGGGTGTGGATAGAAATGGGATTTTGTAACCTCTGGTAACAATGCTTTTTACCCAATTGTCTGAAGAAAGGTTTTGCCAGGCCTGAGGGTATAAAGCTAAGCGACCCCCGACTGCCTCCAGAGCAGGACAGTCGGGCCTCCTCTCAGGAGTGCTGAAAAGGTTTGCCAGGGAGGTTATCCCTGTCACCTTGGTTTTGCGGACCCCCTCTGCCGCCAGGGCGGCGTCTTCCACCTCTGCCCCCCCCCTCTGCCTCTAGAGGGGGCATCACCCTGTGTGTTTGGGAAAGATCCTTGGGGTTTTCGAAACCACATTTTCCCACCACGTTGCCCTTTGGGGTACGGTCTAGAAGGGGTGGAAAAACGGACTCCGACAGCAGACAGAGTCTTTCCCTCCTGTTCACACCGGGTAAGGGTCTCCTTTACTTTAGGGCCAAAAAGTGTGGCTCCATCAAATGGGGCGTTAGTAAAGGAAGACTTGAAGGCTTCCGCAAACGAACATAAGCACATCCAGGATTGCCTACGAAGAGCAATCGCTGAAGCCGCTGCCCTACTCGATCCTTCGGCTGCGTAGGATATCAGCCTCATGGACGAGTTTACAATGGATGTAAGGGTGTTGAGATGCGCTGTAACTTTCTCTGAAACAGCAGCATCTGTAGTACCCTGGAGGGTATCTCCCAACTCTTTGACTAGATCCCTCTGTAAACGTGTAAAATGAGTCAAATAGTTCAGGGAACGCATAGAAAGCCGCTGAACTGAAAATGCGCTTCCGTATCTGTCCATGGTCCTAGAATCTTTGTTAGGCGGATGGACAGATGAGGAAGACTCCGACATCTCCTTTTCGTGGCGCTGCCACCACCATGGCGTCTACTGGAACTCCTTTGGTGAGGTAAGCCTTGTCCTGTGGTGCCGTAATGTACTTATTTGGCTTCCTAGGGACTGGTTCCACCGTGTCAGGTGTCTCCACGCCTTGAGCAATCAACTCCATTAATTCATCGAAGGGCGGAGTGACCCAGGAGGAGGAAGGGTGAGCACCAAATGCCTTCAGCAAAACTGACTCATCCTCAGAAGGGGGGAGGGCTTGCCAGTCACCTCTCTGTTTTAGGATCTCCAAGATGTCAGAAAAAGAGACATCTTCTGAAGGTGACTTAGGGGACCCTTCTGACTCATCTAAGTCAGTATCAGATGTCAAGGATTCTTGTGGAGAATCCAAGTGTCTCCTCTTACACAATCTTTTCCTAGGGACTTCTTCGTGGGGAGCATCCGAAGAAGCCTCCGAGGAAGAGGGGCACCCTCCAGGGTGGCTGAGACACTGGTGCCCGACGCTTGGACGTGGCCGTGGGTGCAGAGGAGGATAACGGTCCTTTGTGGGGAGGAGAAGCTGTACCTGCTGATGTGGTTGTCTGGGTAGACAACACCTTCCTCATGAGGTCGAAGGCCCCAGGTCCCGAATCGAGGTATCTCCCGGTTCGAAGAAATGGGAAGAATCGAAACAGGAACCGAAGGCACCGACCCGAGGACGGAACCGAATCGATCCGCCGAGGCCCGAGAGGAGTCGGAACGAAACATCGGTCCGACTCGGTCCCGGAACCAAGGATGGATCTTCGCCCGAGACTCCAGTACGGATCGGATGGAGTCGAGGTGAACGGTGCCGACCGAGAAAAGGACGGTTCTGGCACCGAGGGCTCCACAATCATCAGTTCAGCTTCTTCCGGCTCCGAAGACTGGACAGGTCTCGGAGGAGGAACAGATGGAGATAGTGGCAGGCCTTCAAGTCTCGACATCAACTGAGAGGAGACCGAGATAAGCTTGGATAGGGCCGTATGCTCCATCAATTTCTGCACCACACGGTCCACATCGGTGTCGGAAAGGGCCCTGGAAGAACGAGTCGAAGGGATCGAAGACGGAGCCGACCTCAACAGGGTCGGTGGAGGGAGCTCCGTCACCGGTTCCAAGACTCGAGGCTCGGAAACTGCCAACAGTTGAACACTCGGCCCCGAAGTCTGTGGAACCGGTGATCTAACTTTACCCGAAGAGCTCGGAGCCGATGACTTGGGCTCCGACGTCTTCGATTCCTTCGAGGATTTGGATGCCTGGTCTGAAGCATCCAGAGCCTCCTGGAAAGAGGGTTTCAATAACCCTCTATCCATCAGTTTCCTGCGCCTATCTGTCATGACCCTCCCACTAAAAGAGTGACAAATAGAACAGTCCTCTTGTAAGTGGAGAGGGCCAAGACAGTAGACACAGGAACTGTGGTTGTCCGTGACCGACATCTTTTGGCCACACTGGCAACGTTTGAAACCAGATTTCATTTTCTCAGACATAATGAAGTAAGAGAAAAAAACAGTCAAGTCCAATAACAGTCAATCCAGGAAAACAGTGTCAAATCCGGTAGAATGTAAGTCCGTTTGTCAATCCAAGTAGGGGTGGTAGGCCCCGAAAAACTCTATACCAGTTATAGTTAAACTAAGTTAAACTAAGTTAACGGTACCGAGAAATTCTGTCTCTACTCACACACCATACACTAACTATCAAAAACTAGAGATCTTAAACAAGTTCTTTTGAAAATTTAACCAAAAGAGTTAAAATCTTATCTGAAAAACCCTCGAGCTAGCCTCCAGCGATGCGAATGCAGCAGCGGCAAACTAGATCTGAGGTAAAGGCAGAGGGGGATTGTGGGTATTAGATGCCCTCGAGCTTCTTCTCGATGCAGAGCTTGCAGTCGGCCGGCACAGAGCCGAGGATCGGCTCCGAACCCATGTGTAATAACCAAGGCGAGATTGAACACTCTCACATTTGTACTTGTTTGTGTGGGATGGAAGGTTTAGATACGAGGGAGGGGGGTATTGTTCAGGGTAGTGTCTTTAGGGCCTGGGTTAGGATGAATGTCACCAGATAGAAGTAGAGGTTTGTAAGGGGGTTTTAATTTGAGTAAGTAGACTTTTTTTTTTTGTTGTTTTAAAGGGAGGGGGGAGATATTTTTATTTTAGGAATGGGAGTGGTGAGGGGAAGGATGGAGGGACACATTAGTAGATAAGGTTGTGGGTAAGTACTTGAGTTAAGAGTGGTGTTTGAGGGATGGAAATAGGGAGGAGGTAATTGTGAGTGATAGGAGGTGAGGTGATAGAGTATAAGGCGTAGAGAAGGTAAGAGTATAGTTTGAGTTGTAAGAGACATGTCACTTTATGGGATGTAGAACAGAGGATGAGAGGAAGGGGTGGGAGTAAGGTATAGTAGTCTCTGATAGTGGATAGTAGGTAAGTGTGGGGAGGTAGTATGAGAACAGGAAGTAGAGGGGTGGGGGATTAGAGAGGAAGTGAGGGGTGTGGTTGTACGGATAGGTATACAGGTAATGATATGGGGGGGGGGGGTGGGAGAGCAGCAAAGTGAGCAAAAAAACTTGGCTAAAAAAAATCAGCTAGTCCAGGGACACTTACTAGAGATGCTACACCTGGAGGGCTTTCAGCTGCAATTAGAGCAAATATGGCATACAGGGTTTTTAAAATCTTTGGTGTGTTGTACCCGAGCAATCACTTGGGGGGTGGAGGAAGGGAGGGAAACCATCAATTGGAATTTAAAGTAGCAGGGGAGAATCCAAGGCATTCTGTTAACCTAGCTAATTATCCAAGGACACCCAAGGAAATAAGGTAAACATACAGGCACCCTTGTTCAAGGACTGGAAGGTTTCTCCAAGGAAAAACTATGTGTAGGAGTACACCACAGGTAGAAGTTGTATGCTGCTTACTAGTCTGCAATGGCAGATTGTATTCTCTTTTATATTTGTATTCCCCCTTTGCTCATTGTTTGCTGCACACAATGTAGCTAAAGATAAAAGCAGCTGGAGACTTTACACCTCTGTTTGGTGTTTAGTGAAAAAAAAGTATTGAGGAGGAGGGACTGAAGGCTATGACTATTGAGAGGGGCTAAATACCTTTATCAACAGTGAAACGGATCAAAGGGGTGGGCTAAGAGGAAGAAGGTTTGCAACTGTTGCCCCTGGGGTATGCACTCTAGCTGACTGTAACAGATTTTAACAAGGCATAACAGTAGTCACAAAAGCTGGCACCTACACTACACAAATGGCAACAACAAGGTTCCTGGAGTTAAACCTAGGACTGCAGTCTATTTTTGGATGATTGCTGGTTACAGTTTTCTTTGCTTTTAGCTGGAGTGAGAGAATTCCTTGCTCACACAAGTGTGGGGGGGGGGGGGCAAAGTGATCAGGTCTCCAGTGGCTACTACAAAAGTGGTAACAAGGTTCCTGGAGTTCAACCTGGGGCTGCAGTCTATTTTTGGATGATTGCTGGTTACAGTTTTATTTGCTTTTAGCTGGAGTGAGAGGATTCCTTGCTTACACAAGTGGGGGGGGGGGTGCAAAGCAATCAGGTCCTCAGTGCCTACTACACAAATGGCAAGGTTCCAGGAGTTAAACCTGGGGCTGCAGTTTAATTTTGGATGGTTGCTGGTTAGAGTTTTCTTTGCTTTACGCTGGAGTCAGAGGATTCCTTGCTCACACAAGTGGGGGGAGGACCCAAAGCGATCACATCCTAAGTGGCTACTACACAAGTGGCAACATCAAGGTTCCTGGAGTTAAACCTGGGGCTGCAGTCTATTTTTGGATGATTGCTGGTTAGAGTTTTCTTTGCTTTTAGCTGGAGTGAGAGGATTGCTCACACAAGTGTGGGGGGGGGGGGACCCAAAGTGATCAGGTCCTCAGTGGCTTACAGATGCTACACCTGGAGGGCTTTCAGCTGCAATTCATATAGAAAATGTTTACATCACATGGTATCACTCATTACCAACAGTTCAAAAACAGATGCAAAAAAAAAAAGATAGAGTAGCCCATAAAAAGACAAAAGTAGCACTGATCACAGAAACTGCTACACCCAGTGACTACAGCGGCTTATGTAGAGAGAGACAAAAAAAGTCATAAAATACCAGGATTTACAGGCAGAAATGAGGGCAGTGTAGAAGGAGGATACCCAGACAGTTTCAACAGTAGTAGGAGCAATGGGTCTTGGGTCTTATAAAAAAGAATTTACAATCGTACTTAGACACGTTACAGATACATGTAACTCAGTTTGAAGTGCAGGAGGAGTCACTTCTGGGCACATTGCGGGTGCTGAGAAGAGAGCTTTTTTCTAACATCAAAGACTGAAACAATACTAATTTAATAAACTTTAATCATACTTAGACTTAGGAATGGGGTCTGTTCCTGTCATGGTATTTGAAACCGAAATGACTAAAAAATTAAAACAGGACATATATGAACAAGAACAGATGATGTAAATATAGATTAGTGACCTCACTACACACAATTACCTCAGCAAGTATAAACTGCCCCAAACATTTGAATTAAAAATACATTCACTGAGAAAAAGAGCAAAAAGGAAAGTAATCCTGATGCTTACGATGAAGTGAAGACGGCAAATAAAACAAATACCTGCACTCCCTCAAAATGGTGTCAGCTGTCACAGAATCACAAGTTCCACAGTCCCAAACAAATGGCAAAACCCCAACTAACCCTGTAAAAGTGTGTGTACACAGTAGAATATTGAAAGTTGACTTACTTGGGGACCCGTAAGACAACTGCACTTATATGTATACACGAGTGAGAATATATATATATATATATATATATATATATATATATATATATATATGTATGTATATGTATGTATATGTATGTATATATATATATATATATATATATATATATATATATGTATGTATATATATATATATATATGTGTGTGTGTGTGTGTCATATATATATTTACATACATAGAGAGAGAAAAAGATGTGTGTGTGTGTGTGTGTGTGTGTGTGTGTATGTATATATATATATATATATATATATATATATATATATACACACACACACACGTGTGTTTAAATATAAATATATATATGTGTGTGTGTGTTTAAATATATATATATATATATATATATATATATATATATATATATATATATATAAAATGTGTGTGCGTGCATGTGTGTGTGTATATATGTATAAATACACACACATATATATATATATATATATATATATATATGTGTGTGTGTGTGTGTGTGTGTGTGTTGACGACCTATGCATTGTTGTTTTTAAATCTGTTGCTGATGCTTATTATTTGAACAATGAGCTTTTGACCTATTAATTGATGTCTACTCCTGGTGCATATGATTGATTTTGTACCAAGTTATTTAGTTCTGTTATATCTGTATTGCTAAAGAAACGTCTCTCTTGCTTTGCCTGGAGTTACTTTTAACCTTCTCCTCCCTTTATTTTATTTTTCCCCAGCTGATCAAAGATTTTATACTCACCTTTTCCACTTCTGGTTGTGCCCTATTGGACTCCAAAGACCAGCTAAATCCACCTACCTAAACCTGCTTGGGTATTTCCTTACCTGGGTAATCTAAAAGCCACAGCAACTAATATTGTATGTTACAAACTAAATTAATTTTTGTTTTTCTGTTAAGTACTTTATCTATATACTAGACCACTATACCTCCTAGGTGTACCAGTTAAACTGCCATATCTGCCAGCAGCCATACCACCTCCTGTTTTTTACTATTGTTGCTCTCCACTATCTGTCTCTATGATACTGCAGCCCGCAATCTGTATTGTAGTACCCCTCTAAACTCTCCCTTCTCCATTACTTTTCTTTTTATTTTTATCCAACTGCGATCTCTTTACAAGGCACTTACAGGCTTTGGCCACTAGATGGCAGTCTATACCTACCTCTAATCCCACTTTATTTCTCTTCCTTCCTCCTACATTAAATCTTTCACGCTTGTTGCACTCTTCTCCTTTCCCATCTTCTTCCATAGTCCTTTATACCTTGCACCTATCTCCTTCCATAGTCCTTATAAACCCTTTACCTAACCCTCCTCTCCACCTCTACTACTCCTAGGTTAACCCTTACTCTCCCAGGTTTCCCCTCTGTTCTACTTCCCCACTTCCTTAGACTCTCAACTTCTGCCTTTTGACTTACTGCCTCCTGTTCTTACCTTACACCTTACTGATTGTTTCTTCTCACTGCTTTCACCTTACCTGGGTCTGCCCTGCTTCATTCGCCCTATGGGCTCACTCTGCTCCCCTACCCTACCCCCAATTCCCATCCACCCCCAGTGGTCCTAGCCATATACCTCACTTAATCACTCCCCTTTTTTCTTAACCAATCACACAGCTCCACATCACTAAGCTACTCCCCTATCTCTTTCTTATCTAATTAGTTCACATTACCACTCACGTGAACTACTCCTATCTTACCTATCCTTACCATCCTCTATACTAACTACCCCCCATTCCACATCCTTTTCAACCTCCATTAATTTATTTCTTGTACATTATAAACCTCCCTCATTCTCCTAAAACAACCTCATCTTTTTTTCAACCTCACCAACTCGCACAAGCTAAACTCACCTACATCTACTCACCACCATGGCCCCAACTCTCACAACTAATTTCACACACATGTTACTTTTAACTAGCACAATAGACTCACTGACCATACCTTATTCTCTCACCTTCTTTGAAAATCTTACTCTACTTGAACAAAATCAACATTTCCAACAAACTTTATCATCTTCTTTCATCTTCACCCTTGACCACAGTAACATCACCTCTACCTCAAATTATATACTACCAAAATATCACAGAACAACTTATGTGACGTACTTCTCTATCAAAAAAATTCTTAACAATTCCCACAATATCTTTAAATTCCCACATTATCTCCAATATCTCCTCTACTTACACGGGAATATTCATCCAACCCTGGTCCCAACAATGACAATAACAATAGCCTTGATAATGTAACTTTACCTAAACATTCTATACTAGCTAAAGCACCTAATTCCCTTCTGATGGCCCACCTTAATATTGGAAGTATCAATAAAATTTCCCACCTGCACACACTCCTGGATTTACACTCATTTGATATTCTATGTCTTACAGAAACCTCGCTAAAACCTGCTACCCTAGACCAGGAAATTACCCCTCCAGGTTATAATATCCTTAGTTGTGACCGCAAAACCAGAAAAGGTGGAGGCATAGCCATTCTCTATAAATCTAATCTCCAGGTTTCCCTCTTTAATGAACTACCATCATTAGATGCCAAATCTGAAATATTGTCTACCAAACTCCAAATAAACAACTCTAAATCTATCTACCTAATTTGTATGCATCTTCCCCCTGGTAAAAATACTACTATTCTCAAAAACTTACTTAATTGCCTCTCTACCCAACTACCACAGGAGACCATTGTACTGGGTGACTTCAACATAGACTGGCTTACCTGCAATTCCATAAACCCTACTAACCACTTAAATCTCTTTGGATTCACTCAACTTATAACCACTCCTACTAAAATCCACAAACCTAACAGGAAAGAATCTACTCTTGACTGGATCCTTATTAATAACCACCCTAGCAATTATACTCCAGGAACCCTTCCCGACAATATCAGTGACCATATGCTCACTTACATAATCAGACAAAAACCTCATATCCCAACTACTCATAATCTCAAAACTTCCCGCTCAAAAAAATTCTTTAACCCAGATAGTTTCCTTAATGAATTGCAAGCATGTGACTGGTCACCACTGACCCATCTTGAACTTGATGAGGCTGTGACCTACTTCAACACTAACTTTCTTCAAATACTAGACTACCACGCACCTTACCACTCCACTAGAATAAAAAACAAATCTGCCCCATGGCTTACTAAATAAACTAAGCAAAAAATGCTCCTTAGAAACAAAATATGGGCTAAATGGAGGGCTACCAAATGCCCATCTGATCACCTCCTCTTTAAACAATAAAGAAATGCCACCAAGAAGGACACTCAGAGACAAAAAAGACTTCTACCTTCACCTCCAACAATCCACTCAACAAACTCCACAAAAATTTTGGTCAGGGTTAAGCAAACTTCTTCAGCCAGGTCACTCTACTACTCTTGCCCCATTAGGTTTCAACCATAATAATTCCAACCTGATCCCTGATGCCTTTAATAACTACTTTACAGAAGTCATTCAATCCCTAGCCAATTCTTTTCCTCCAACTACTGCCTTCCCACCTAATACCTCCAAGACTTCACCTCCTACCTTTCATATACACCCTGTTCCTACATCTCTTATCTACAAGCTACTTAAAAAACTGAAACCTTGCACCCCTTCTGCCGACCATCTCCCATCTGAATACCTACAAATTGCCGCAAAAGCTATAGACTACCCCATATCTATCCTTATTAACAGAACTATCTCTGAAGGCAGATTCCCTACCATATGGAAAGTATCCCACATCATCCCTCTACATAAAGGTGGATCTTCTATAGAGCTTTCTAACTATAGACCTATTGCCTTACTCTCCCCATTAGCCAAGATAATGGAAAAATGTAGTCACAAACAACTACTCAACCACTTACTACAAAATAATCTACTAGCCAACTGCCAACATGGCTTTAGACCATTCCACAGCACAACTGCCCTTCTATCCTTCACTGACTCTATAAATAAAAATCGTAACATTAACTCCTTTTCCTCTGCGCTATTTATAGACCTGTCAAAAGCCTTTGATATGGTTAACCATAACTTACTTCTACATAAACTAAAGCATCATTCTCTTGATCCACTAGCATTACAATGGTTTAGGTGTTATCTTCTAAACAGACAGCAAGCAGTACTTTGGGATAACAAACTGTCTTCATTACTTCCAGTAAATATTGGAGTCCCACAAGGCTCTATCTTAGGTCCCCTTCTTTTTTCCATATTTATCAACGACCTCCATATGAAAATACCTCAAGCCACCTGCATCTAATATGCAGATGACTCAACCTTAATCTGTAGTGCTAAGAACATAGCCTCCCTCCAGTCCCTACCCCAAACTGTTTTCCAAAATGTAGAAAACTGGTTTATGCAACATTGCCTCCTGCTTAATCCCCAAAAAACAAAACTACTGCTTTTTACTCCATCTCATAAATAACTCACGCCATTCTTCTCTATTACCTCTAAAAATGCTACAAACATAACCCCTGATACTACCACCCACCTACTAGGTGTTACAATTGATAACCGTCTTAACTATGATGACCATATTAACTCCACCATAAAGACTGTTAACAAAAAACTTGGAACCCTCTATAAAATTAAACCCTTCCTTATCCCCACAGCCAGGAAAACTATTGCCCAAACCCACCTCATTTCTACCCTTTTCTATGCCTCGGCTATATATACAAACCTATCTAAAAATAATATCTCAAAACTTTCTACCTGTTATAATAGCATAGCTAGATTTATCACAAGCTCTCCATTTCAAACTCACCATTGCCTTAACCTTAAACAACTAGGATGGCTAGAATTGCAAAACCATATACTCTGTCAACAGTTACTTATCACTTATAAGATCCTATACCACCCCAATAGCACCCCTATCCCCACTAATCTGATTACACCATATAAAAACCTAGCTACACTACATTCTGCTAATAAACTCCTGGTCTCATCAGTTAAATCTAACAACAAAGCTGGTGACTCACTTTTCTCAAACACTATAGGTAAAATCTGGAATCAGCTCCCTCCTGAACTTTCTACTCTAGCTTCTACTTCTCTATTCAAAAAGCATATTAAAGAACATCTTAAAACTCAGTGGCTTTGTCCTTGTGCTAACCCAGACTGAAACTTTTACCCCCTCCTGCTCACACCCCTTCCCCTCTCCCCTAACCTACACCTCCAAATCTACTTATTTATCTTTTTTTCTCATAGTAATAGGATAAATGTAACAACCTGACTCTGTTTGCCCATACCCAGCTTGTGCTTAGTGTACTTGTTATTTTTTACTTAGTTTAATCTTTTAACATAATGTCTTTAGTCAATTGTACCTCTGTAATGTTATTATACATGTCTTTGTTATATATTGTTAACTTTGTTAGTGTTCATGCTTGGAGCTTTTCTCCCTGGGCCTCTACTGAAAATGGACATTTATCCAGTTAGACTAGCCCGGTCAACAAATGTAAAATAAATAAAATATATATATATATATATATATATATTAGATTATGTGTCAGACAGGTATGTCCTTAACCTTAAGCAGCATTTTACTTTCACCTAGAATGATGCCTCAATATGAACAGAAAATGCTTGACTTCTATAATTGGCTCAGTTTCTGGTGTCATTCTAAGGGGATCCAGTATCTGTCAGACTGGGATGACATGATTGATGGACCTCAATGTTTTGCCAGAGATGGTCTTCATCTGTCACCCCTGGGATTTCGGGTACTGGTACGGCTGTTGCCACCCCCATAGTGCATTTTTTAGGCAGTGTCACAAGGATAAAACTCCTGATGTAAAAATACCAACCCAAAATAACCTCAAGCTCATGTTGCTAAATGCTAGCAATCTTAACGTGAAACTGCACTCACTAGAAGCAGTCCGCACCCTGGAGGAAGCAGACATTTGTGCAATCATGGAGACCTGGTTCATGGCTGTGGAGAGCACCTCAGGCCATACCGGGTTACACCTCCTTCCACACATTCAGACCACAAACTGAAGGCGAGAAAACTAAAGGGGCTGTGTATCTACATTCATCAAGGATGAATACACCTCCAGACTGGTCAAACAGTATGATGCCCTAGAGATACTTCAGATGCAATTAACTGTTGGTAGAACACCTATTCAAGACATTGCCAGCTACAGATCTCCCTCCATGAATCAGGACACCCATCTATTTGGATCAACTTGAGTCTATCAAGATGCATTCTAACACCATAGTTTTGGAAGACTTAAATTACCCTAGCATTTACTGGGTGAATTACTCACACTCAAACTCACCTGCCCATAGGTTCCTCGACTTTGTCAACTCCAATGTCCTAGACAAGCTGGCTGACGCCCCCCACCAGGGGCACCAACATCATGAACCTGGTGCTTACAAGTATGGGAGACCAATAACTCCCCCACTGCGAGTTCATCCCCAGTGAGATCTGACCACAAATCAGTCTCATTTGAGGTAACTATCACACAACCTTCCCCTAGCAGCGAATAGACTAAAAAAACTTCTCCAAAGCAGATTAAAAACTTCCACAGGATGGTATAAATAGCTTCACAGTACCCCTCCCCTCAGACGGAACCGGTAACTATGCTAAGCTCTACGCCAATGCCCCATAGAAGCACCTGTAAACTGCACTGATTCAGCAGTACCTGTTAGAATCAAAACAAGCTCTTCAAGGAAAAGCAAACCTGCCTTGTGGACAACAACCACTAACAGGCTTTACAATAAAAGGAAGAAACTGCTTTCCAAGAGTAAGAAGGAGCGGGCTCTAAAATGGAGACACTCCCTCTTCAGCTTAAATACGCAAATTAGACTTCTTGTGAAATCTTCCAAGGTAAACTAAGAATCCAAGTTAGCTTCCTCAACCAACAACAACTACAAGGCTTTTTTTTAGTTACATCCATAACCTAAAAGGTAAGGCTCAGATTTGCACCAAGCTGGTAGTTAATGTTAACACATACACTGAGCCGGTGGGCATAGCTAATCTGCTAGCCAACAGGCTTGGTGAAAACTTCACTCGCCCGTCCCCACCACATGCACTTCATGATAGCCCTACCACCGGTCTCCTACCTTGCATCTCTAAAGAGCAGGTCGTACCTTTGATCGCCATGTCTCCAGAGGGGGTAAGAAGGGCATTCTATACTGCCCATCTCATAAGTAAGGGCATGGCCTCAAAAAAAACTTAAGTTAAAACCTCCCTATACTCTTCACTCACTAGGCCAATAACAGAGTACAGCGCCCCTTTTAGCACCTGCAGCAATTGGAGAGACCACAAAGCTTCCTCACACAGAAACTCCAAGGTCTTCAGCATCTGTCCTATGTGGGTACTCAGAGGCAATCTTGCATTTAAGGCGATCTCTGACCCAGATTTATAGAAAAAGCTGCATATCCACAAGTCAAATGGCACACGGGTTACTTGCTCTAAAGACCTTAACCTGTTAAATGACATTAATACAACCTGCTGGAGGGACAGACTTGTTTCCCAGAGGTTACCACACCAGTTTAAATGAAGCAGCAATTCACAGCTTTGAAAGGTGTAACCACACTCTTCCACCACAAGAGTGTAGACCACAAACCTCCTAATGTAAAATAACTGGTTTGGAGCCCAAGTGCTTAAACCAGAAGTAAGGCACTTTCAGAATAATAGACACAATAGGCCTTCAACAAGAAATTTCCAGCTTAGGAGTAGTAGGCTATTCTCTCCTGCCACAAGAGTGTAGACCACAAACCTCCTAATGTAAAATAACTGGTTTGGAGCCCAAGTGCTTAAACCAGAAGTAAGGCACTTTCAGAATAATAGACACAATAGGCCTTCAACAAGAAATTTCCAGCTTAGGAGTAGTAGGCTATTCTCTCCTGCCACAAGAGTTTAGACCACAAATCGTCCTAATGCAAAATAACTGGTTTGTAACCCAAGTATTTAAAAGCCAGAACAAAGACACTTAGAATAGGCACAAGAACCATTCACTCAGCAATTCCCAGCTCAGAAGGGCAGAGGCCACTGTCTCCTCTCACAAGAGGGTGGACCACAAACATTCTTAATGTAAAATAACTGACCTGAAGGCCAAGTCCTTAAACCAAAACTAAGAGGCTCAGAATTCAGAATAACGATTACAGTTTAATCAGGCTACTAAGCAGCAGTAATAATTGCAGCAGAATAAATCCAATTGAACACTAAGAAAGAGTACTTGTGTAAAATCTTAACATACCCTGCAGTGACTAGAAGCTTTTGTATACTGGCCGGACGTTCGGGTAAGCAAGAGAGGGAAAACCCCAAATGTTTGGAATACTGTAACATGAGAATAGAAGGACATCAAGCAGCAAAAGCAAATTTTATTTATTTATTTTACATTTGTTTACCAGATTTGTCCGAATGAGCTGAAGAGCCCTTTTTCAGTGGAGGCCCGGGGAGAAAAGCTCCAACATATTTTACAATTTTCATTTTACATAAGGATTATACAGCCATTAAATAGCAATGTTACATGATTTTTACAAGGCAGTCAATAGTCAGGGCTACAGAAAAACCCAGTTATGTCATACTGCAGTTGCATGACGGCAGCTCAGTTACTATAAAATGCTTCTCGGAGGCGATTAGCTTTAAGATTTTGGAAGACAGTAGAATAGGTAGTCAGAGGAAAGAAAGGGAAGCTAGGGAGAAGAGTGAGTAATGGGCAAGAGATAGTGCACAGTATGGGAAGTAGGGGGTGTTTAGGGAGGGAGACAGCAGTGGCAGGACCAGTGACTTTTGAAGTACTCTTATGGCTTCCTAAATTGTTTAGGATGTGTATGGGTCCTGTTTCTAGTGGAAGCTTATTCCAGGCAGTAGTGGGGTGATAACTGTACATGTGGTGTCCAAATTTAGGCTTGGGTTTGTAGATATGTAGTAGGTCTTGATTAGAGCTTTGGAGAGGTCTAGAGGGAGAATAATGGGAGATGAGAGGGGATAGTGCTGGGCAGTAGGAAGGCTGGCAAAAGACAGAATGAATGATCTGCAGCTGACAGAGGAGGAGCTGGTAGGGTAATTCCAGCCAGTTTAGGAGTTTTAGAGAGAGAGAGAGAGTGTGATGGGATTTGTAGGTTTGTTGAGCAGCAAATCTAGCAACCTTGTTGTATTTGGTCAGGAGTGCTGAGTTAAGATTTGTGAGAATTTGGGAGCTGTACATTAGACTGGGTAGAGGCTAAGTAAGAGAGAGGGTTACCTTGGCTTCAGAGGTAAGGAATTTCTTGCTACGATAAAGGAGCCCTAGTTTTGAATGAGTTTTCCTGCTACAGTTACTGACATGAAGGTCAAATTTAAGCCGATCATCAGTGGTGACACCTAAGATTTTGGTGCTAGAGTATGAGCATTAGAGTTTGGATTACTGAGAGTTAACCACTTAATGCTGACATCCCCAAGGAGGATAGTTTCATTGGGGATGTTGAGAAAAGTATGAGAGAAGATTTCGAGCAGAGGAACATTGTCCCCTGCAGGAATATAAATGGCTGCTACTGTGACGGTGGTGCAGTCATTAATTTTAAGGTTAGCTGTCAGTACGTCAGCAGGAGAAAAGGATGGAATCAGTTTCATAAGACTTGTAAGACTGAGGTGATTGGAGTAGAGAATGGCTTTGTTGGCGATCTAAGCAAAGTAAACCAGGAGGTAGAATGTTTTTATCAGGGGTTTGGGGTTTGAGCCATGTTTCTATCAGAATGATGACATCAGGGGTGTGGGTAGCTGTCCAGGCATGGATTTCACTAACTTTTTCAGAATACTACAGATGTTCATAGAGTAAAAGGTAATATGCTTGTTTACAGCTGATGAGTTTATTAAGTAGAGAGAGGTAGAGTTATTCATGGTGGGTGGGTCTGGGATTAGGATGTATATCACCTGATACGAGCAGGGCAATATGGAGGAGGTAAAGTTTGAATTTAAGTGGGTTGTAGGTCCAGTACTTAGACTTGGTTTTAGATGCTAGAGGGTGTGTGTGTGGGGGGGGGGTTGATTTTTGGCAGAGGGTTGTTCATGGAAAGGATAGATGAGCAAATTGTAAAAGAATAATGTGGGGATCAGATGCTATTAGCATAAGGATAAATGGGGTCTCTGTGGACAGGGGGTAACTTAGCAGTATATGATGTAAGACTGTGAAGGAGGCAAGAGCAGAAGGGGATGAGACACCATTAGCATAGGGATAAGTGCGGTCTCTGTGGACAGGGGGTAACTTAGCAGTATATGATGTAAGACTGTGAAGGAGAAGTAAAGGAGGCAAGAGCATAAGGGGATGAGACGCCATTAGCATAGGGATAAGTGCGGTCTCTGTGGACAGGGGGTAACTTAGCAGTATATGATGTAAGACTGTGAAGGAGAAGAGCAGAAGGGGATGAGACGCCATTAGCATAGGGATAAGTGCGGTTCCTGTGGACAGGGGGTAACTTAGCAGTATATGATGTAAGACTGTGAAGAAGGCAAGAGCAGAAGAGAGATGGTTGCAACAGCCATGGCCTAGTATGGTGTGGGCACCGGAGTAGGAGAGCTGAATCATCGGGCCTGTTTGAGAGTTGAGATGAAAATTAAGGTGTACCGAGCTGTATGATAAAGTAGGTGATTTATAGAAATAAAGGACAATGTTCAGCTGGTTAAACTATAAAGTGATTACAAGCAGGAGTGAATTGTTTAGAATGTTTCTTAGGAGACAGGACAGGGTGGAGTTCTGGGGGAACAGATAGGATGGTTATGTATAAAGGAAATGATATGGGGGTGGGTGGAAGAGGAGCAAAGCGAGTCCAAGTGGAGCAAGGGCAAACAGAGTGGGGCTACACCTGAGGCAGAGTACCAAAAACAATCAATAGTAAGGAGGAAGAAACACAAATACAGTAAAAGCAGCTGAATAAAGTGTATTTTTTACAACTCAGGAAAACGATGGCACCAAAGAATTTAGTCCTCAGTAAAGCTGTAGTGTGGTTTAAAATAATCAGATCCAGTCTTAAGGGAACCTAAAAACAAACTGATACCAACTCCCAAACAACCACACAAACAGTGGAGATGAGTAAAGGATTATAATAAGGGTGATTTGGGCAGCCACCCATGTCCCATAGCTCGGGGAGACCAATGGTCAGCCAACACAATGTTGTAATTTAAAATAAAATTTATGTTTAGCACCAAGTCATTTAGTTAACAAATTGAATGCATCAATCATTAACAAAAGGTTTAGCTTTCTTTAAGTAAGTGCTGCCGCATTTTTTGCTCTGCACCTCAACGTGTGCGTTTTACCTGGCAGATCACTGAGGATTACAGTCACTGCACTGGGAGCCAGCAGAGGCCAAGTTTCTAAAATAAGTCAGAATAGTTGGGTCTACTGTGTTTGCGTGACACAAACTTAAAATACATCACTATCAGACATCTGAAGTGTAAAACATAATTGATAGATCTAGAGTTACTGGTTAAAGGGGATGTCTGTTGATGAGACGGATGCCCTTCATTCCACATTGCTGCAGTCTGAAGTGTAAAACATAATTGATAGATCTAGAGTTACTGGTTAAAGGGGATGTCTGTGGACGAGACGGATGTTCTTCATTCCACATTGCTGCAGTCTGAAGTGTAAAACATAATTGATAGATCTAGAGTTACTGGTTAAAGGGGATGTCTGTGGATGAGATGGATGCTCTTCATTCCACATTGCTGCAGTCTGAAGTGTAAAACATAATTGATAGATCTAGAGTTACTGGTTAAAGGGGATGTCTGTGGATGAGATGGATGCTCTTCATTCCACATTGCTGCAGTCTGAAGTGTAAAACATAATTGATAGATCTAGAGTTACTGGTTAAAGGGGATGTCTGTGGATGAGATGGATGTTCTTCATTCCACATTGCTGCAGTCTGAAGTGTAAAACATAATTGATAGATCTAGAGTTACTGGTTAAAGGGGATGTCTGTGGATGAGATGGATGCTCTTCATTCCACATTGCTGCAGTCTGAAGTGTAAAACATAATTGATAGATCTAGAGTTACTGGTTAAAGGGGATGTCTGTGGATGAGATGGATGTTCTTCATTCCACATTGCTGCAGTCTGAAGTGTAAAACATAATTGATAGATCTAGAGTTACTGGTTAAAGGGGATGTCTGTGGATGAGATGGATGCTCTTCATTCCACATTGCTGCAGTCTGAAGTGTAAAACATAATTGATAGATCTAGAGTTACTGGTTAAAGGGGATGTCTGTGGATGAGATGGATGCTCTTCATTCCACATTGCTGCAGTCTGAAGTGTAAAACATAATTGATAGATCTAGAGTTACTGGTTAAAGGGGATGTCTGTGGATGAGATGGATGTTCTTCATTCCACATTGCTGCAGTCTGAAGTGTAAAACATAATTGATAGATCTAGAGTTACTGGTTAAAGGGGATGTCTGTGGATGAGATGGATGTTCTTCATTCCACATTGCTGCAGTCTGAAGTGTAAAAATAATTGATAGATCTAGAGTTACTGGTTAAAGGGGATGTCTGTGGATGAGATGGATGCTCTTCATTCCACATTGCTGCAGTCTGAAGTGTAAAACATAATTGATAGATCTAGAGTTACTGGTTAAAGGGGATGTCTGTGGATGAGATGGATGTTCTTCATTCCACATTGCTGCAGTCTGAAGTGTAAAACATAATTGATAGATCTAGAGTTACTGGTTAAAGGGGATGTCTGTGGATGAGATGGATGTTCTTCATTCCACATTGCTGCAGTCTGAAGTGTAAAACATAATTGATAGATCTAGAGTTACTGGTTAAAGGGGATGTCTGTGGATGAGATGGATGCTCTTCATTCCACATTGCTGCAGTCTGAAGTGTAAAACATAATTGATAGATCTAGAGTTACTGGTTAAAGGGGATGTCTGTGGATGAGATGGATGCTCTTCATTCCACATTGCTGCAGTCTGAAGTGTAAAACATAATTGATAGATCTAGAGTTACTGGTTAAAGGGGATGTCTGTGGACGAGATGGATGTTCTTCATTCCACATTGCTGCAGTCTGAAGTGTAAAACATAATTGATAGATCTAGAGTTACTGGTTAAAGGGGATGTCTGTGGATGAGATGGATGTTCTTCATTCCACATTGCTGCAGTCTGAAGTGTAAAACATAATTGATAGATCTAGAGTTACTGGTTAAAGGGGATGTCTGTGGACGAGATGGATGTTCTTCATTCCACATTGCTGCAGTCTGAAGTGTAAAACATAATTGATAGATGTAGAGTTACTGGTTAAAGGGGATGTCTGTGGACGAGATGGACGTTCTTCATTCCACATTGCTGCAGTCTGAAGTGTAAAACATAATTGATAGATCTAGAGTTACTGGTTAAAGGGGATGTCTGTGGATGAGATGCATGTTCTTCATTCCACATTGCTGCAGTCTGAAGTGTAAAACATAATTGATAGATCTAGAGTTACTGGTTAAAGGGGATGTCTGTGGACGAGATGGATGTTCTTCATTCCACATTGCTGCAGTCTGAAGTGTAAAACATAATTGATAGATCTAGAGTTACTGCTTAAAGGGGATGTCTGTGGACGAGATGGATGTTCTTCATTCCACATTGCTGCAGTCTGAAGTGTAAAACATAATTGATAGATCTAGAGTTACTGGTTAAAGGGGATGTCTGTGGACGAGATGGATGTTCCTCATTCCACATTGCTGCAGTCTGAAGTGTAAAACATAATTGATAGATCTAGAGTTACTGGTTAAAGGGGATGTCTGTGGATGAGATGGATGTTCTTCATTCCACATTGCTGCAGTCTGAAGTGTAAAACATAATTGATAGATCTAGAGTTACTGGTTAAAGGGGATGTCTGTGGACGAGAGGGATGTTCTTCATTCCACATTGCTGCAGTCTGAAGTGTAAAACATAATTGATAGATCTAGAGTTACTGGTTAAAGGGATGTCTGTGGATGAGATGGATGCTCTTCATTCCACATTGCTGCAGTCTGAAGTGTAAAACATAATTGATAGATCTAGAGTTACTGGTTAAAGGGGATGTCTGTGGATGAGATGGATGCTCTTCATTCCACATTGCTGCAGTCTGAAGTGTAAAACATAATTGATAGATCTAGAGTTACTGGTTAAAGGGGATGTCTGTGGATGAGATGGATGCTCTTCATTCCACATTGCTGCAGTCTGAAGTGTAAAACATAATTGATAGATCTAGAGTTACTGGTTAAAGGGGATGTCTGTGGATGAGATGGATGTTCTTCATTCCACATTGCTGCAGTCTGAAGTGTAAAACATAATTGATAGATCTAGAGTTACTGGTTAAAGGGGATGTCTGTGGATGAGATGGATGTTCTTCATTCCACATTGCTGCAGTCTGAAGTGTAAAACATAATTGATAGATCTAGAGTTACTGGTTAAAGGGGATGTCTGTGGATGAGATGGATGCTCTTCATTCCACATTGCTGCAGTCTGAAGTGTAAAACATAATTGATAGATCTAGAGTTACTGGTTAAAGGGGATGTCTGTGGATGAGATGGATGCTCTTCATTCCACATTGCTGCAGTCTGAAGTGTAAAACATAATTGATAGATCTAGAGTTACTGGTTAAAGGGGATGTCTGTGGATGAGATGGATGTTCTTCATTCCACATTGCTGCAGTCTGAAGTGTAAAACATAATTGATAGATCTAGAGTTACTGGTTAAAGGGGATGTCTGTGGACGAGATGGATGTTCTTCATTCCACATTGCTGCAGTCTGAAGTGTAAAACATAATTGATAGATCTAGAGTTACTGGTTAAAGGGGATGTCTGTGGATGAGATGGATGTTCTTCATTCCACATTGCTGCAGTCTGAAGTGTAAAACATAATTGATAGATCTAGAGTTACTCGTTAAAGGGGATGTCTGTGGATGAGATGGATGTTCTTCATTCCACATTGCTGCAGTCTGAAGTGTAAAACATAATTGATAGATCTAGAGTTACTGGTTAAAGGGGATGTCTGTGGATGAGATGGATGCTATTCATTCCACATTGCTGCAGTCTGAAGTGTAAAACATAATTGATAGATCTAGAGTTACTGGTTAAAGGGGATGTCTGTGGACGAGATGGATGTTCCTCATTCCACATTGCTGCAGTCTGAAGTGTAAAACATAATTGATAGATCTAGAGTTACTGGTTAAAGGGGATGTCTGTGGATGAGATGGATGTTCTTCATTCCACATTGCTGCAGTCTGAAGTGTAAAACATAATTGATAGATCTAGAGTTACTGGTTAAAGGGGATGTCTGTGGACGAGATGGATGTTCTTCATTCCACATTGCTGCAGTCTGAAGTGTAAAACATAATTGATAGATCTAGAGTTACTGCTTAAAGGGGATGTCTGTGGACGAGATGGATGTTCTTCATTCCACATTGCTGCAGTCTGAAGTGTAAAACATAATTGATAGATCTAGAGTTACTGGTTAAAGGGGATGTCTGTGGATGAGATGGATGCTCTTCATTCCACATTGCTGCAGTCTGAAGTGTAAAACATAATTGATAGATCTAGAGTTACTGGTTAAAGGGGATGTCTGTGGATGAGATGGATGCTCTTCATTCCACATTGCTGCAGTCTGAAGTGTAAAACATAATTGATAGATCTAGAGTTACTGGTTAAAGGGGATGTCTGTGGATGAGATGGATGTTCTTCATTCCACATTGCTGCAGTCTGAAGTGTAAAACATAATTGATAGATCTAGAGTTACTGGTTAAAGGGGATGTCTGTGGACGAGATGGATGTTCTTCATTCCACATTGCTGCAGTCTGAAGTGTAAAACATAATTGATAGATCTAGAGTTACTGGTTAAAGGGGATGTCTGTGGATGAGATGGATGTTCTTCATTCCACATTGCTGCAGTCTGAAGTGTAAAACATAATTGATAGATCTAGAGTTACTGGTTAAAGGGGATGTCTGTGGATGAGATGGATGTTCTTCATTCCACATTGCTGCAGTCTGAAGTGTAAAACATAATTGATAGATCTAGAGTTACTGGTTAAAGGGGATGTCTGTGGACGAGATGGATGTTCTTCATTCCACATTGCTGCAGTCTGAAGTGTAAAACATAATTGATAGATCTAGAGTTACTGGTTAAAGGGGATGTCTGTGGACGAGATGGATGTTCTTCATTCCACATTGCTGCAGTCTGAAGTGTAAAACATAATTGATAGATCTAGAGTTACTGGTTAAAGGGGATGTCTGTGGGCGAGATGGATGTTCTTCATTCCACATTGCTGCAGTCTGAAGTGTAAAACATAATTGATAGATCTAGAGTTACTGGTTAAAGGGATGTCTGTGGATGAGATGGATGCTCTTCATTCCACATTGCTGCAGTCTGAAGTGTAAAACATAATTGATAGATCTAGAGTTACTGGTTAAAGGGGATGTCTGTGGATGAGATGGATGCTCTTCATTCCACATTGCTGCAGTCTGAAGTGTAAAACATAATTGATAGATCTAGAGTTACTGGTTAAAGGGGATGTCTGTGGATGAGATGGATGTTCTTCATTCCACATTGCTGCAGTCTGAAGTGTAAAACATAATTGATAGATCTAGAGTTACTGGTTAAAGGGGATGTCTGTGGATGAGATGGATGTTCTTCATTCCACATTGCTGCAGTCTGAAGTGTAAAACATAATTGATAGATCTAGAGTTACTGGTTAAAGGGATGTCTGTGGATGAGATGGATGCTCTTCATTCCACATTGCTGCAGTCTGAAGTGTAAAACATAATTGATAGATCTAGAGTTACTGGTTAAAGGGGATGTCTGTGGATGAGATGGATGCTCTTCATTCCACATTGCTGCAGTCTGAAGTGTAAAACATAATTGATAGATCTAGAGTTACTGGTTAAAGGGATGTCTGTGGATGAGATGGATGCTCTTCATTCCACATTGCTGCAGTCTGAAGTGTAAAACATAATTGATAGATCTAGAGTTACTGGTTAAAGGGGATGTCTGTGGACGAGATGGATGTTCTTCATTCCACATTGCTGCAGTCTGAAGTGTAAAACATAATTGATAGATCTAGAGTTACTGGTTAAAGGGGATGTCTGTGGATGAGATGGATGTTCCTCATTCCACATTGCTGCAGTCTGAAGTGTAAAACATAATTGATAGATCTAGAGTTACTGGTTAAAGGGGATGTCTGTGGATGAGATGGATGTTCTTCATTCCACATTGCTGCAGTCTGAAGTGTAAAACATAATTGATAGATCTAGAGTTACTGGTTAAAGGGGATGTCTGTGGATGAGATGGATGCTCTTCATTCCACATTGCTGCAGTCTGAAGTGTAAAACATAATTGATAGATCTAGAGTTACTGGTTAAAGGGGATGTCTGTGCATGAGATGGTTTTGCAGGCTTAGGGACATAAAGCCAGCTAGAATACTTTACTACGGAAATGTTTACCACAGTTGGGCATTTGAGATGTATATTTGCAAGTGGTTGTAAATTATGGGTATGGGCATTGATGGACAATAATGACAGCAGTTTGAATGGTCTTAAATCAGGAAGGTGAATCCCAAAGAACAAAAGAATTTTTGTATGTGATCAAAAAAAGTTTGTGTTGGGCCCATGATTTTAATGCTGCCCAGGACCCAAGAAGCATTTAATCTGCTAGTGTCAGGAACAACTGTCACAGCAGTAACATTTGCCATCTTCAGCTGAACTGCAAAAAGTTGAACTTGGGCCACACCAGTAAGAAAATGCCATAAGAGCCAACCTCCCAGCCATAAAACCATCTACAGATGGAAGCAGGGGACAGGCTGACAGAAAAAAAAGGAATAGTTCTCAAGCCATGTTTAATGTTATTGGCTCCCTGCAAAAAATAATTACTAGAAAATGGAAATCAAAACTTAAACCAAATTAATTACTAACTATTGCTATGGATACAGAGGAACTGAAGGTGGGATCTTTAAAAAACGTAAGGAGCAAAATACATAGAAAGAAATGGAATGTGCAGGAACAATGCCTGCAAAATTATGGTGGGGAGGAAGAGTGAGGTTCATATGCAAATACGAGGCTAGCTTCCCTTGCAGACCATTTAAGCTTAAATAATTTCCCTTTTTTGTACTCAAATGAACCTATCCTGTTTGGTTAGAGACTGGCCTTACCCACCCCATGGTCGCTAATTACATAGTACCTCAAATGAGAATAATTAGAATCACACTATAGCTAATTTGAGGGGACCCATGCATGAGTTACAGCATTTGGGAGTTGAAGCTGTCCATTAGTAATACATGGAGCAGCCCTGGGATAAAATTTCTGTTTCCAATCCATAGATCCAAGTTTTGCTTGAATATGGACAGGGGATGAACTTTGTTTTGTGTGGACAGGAAGTCTGTTCTACAGCAGTAGTATCCCCTGAGAGATGCACCTGTAAACAGCTCTGTTGACGTTGCAGAAGAGGTTTAGATTCCAAAACAGAGTATTTCTGATGCCATTTGACTTGCTGATGTGCAGTAAATCCATCAGTAATGGACGCCAGACACTTTTTTTTCACCTTTTAATCTGTAGGACAATGAATCCAGTGATATGCATTATATATTATAGGTTTAAGGGAAGGCAGAAATTGAGCAATTTTTGTAATGTTGGAGTGAATGATAATTGTTAAAGAAAAATAAATGTAAACTGAAATTAAAAAAGTCACTACTGTTAACGTACTTTTCTATTAATGTAGATGCACCTCTGAAAATGCTTAAATTGTAATTTCATAAAGATGTCAAAAAAGAAAAAAATGTACCGAAGTCAGGATTGTTATATGGAATAGTAACAGTGACACTCCAAAAGGGTTCAAAACCTTCAAGCTGTCAACCTACACAAAGGATTATGAAGTAAAAGACAAAAGAGTTCAAGGAACATAACTCTAGGACAAACAAAACAGACAAATCCACAAAGGACTATGAAGTAAAAGACAAAAGAGTTCAAGGAACATAACTCTAGGACAAACAAAACAGACAAATCCACAAAGGACTATGAAGTAAAAGACAAAAGAGTTCAAGGAACATAACTCTAGGACAAACAAAACAGACAAATCCACAAAGGACTATGAAGTAAAAGACAAAAGAGTTCAAGGAACATAACTCTAGGACAAACAAAACAGACAAATCCACAAAGGACTATGAAGTAAAAGACAAGAGAGTTCAAGGAACATAACTCTAGGACAAACAAAACGGACAAATCCACAAAGGACTATGAAGTAAAAGACAAAAGAGTTCAAGGAACATAACTCTAGGACAAACAAAACAGACAAATCTGTAGTCAACAGTAGTCCAGGGTACCCACAATGCTGTCACCTTATTTGAGTTCTTAGGAGTGCTGGTTAACACCTAATTCACTAGATCAATTCACGTTGGGGAAGAAAGGAAATCTCCAGAATATTGCAATCTTGATCTTAAGGTGCAAAACCCAGTATATGCATACAGCTAATGGAAAATAACTGTAAACCACTAGTGTGTCAAATCCAAGCCTAGAAACAGCATGAAAATCATTCTAATGATCAGTGGGTTATAGGTGTAACTGTAAACCACTAGTGGATCAAATTCAAGCCAAGGAAACAACATGAAAATCATTCTAATGATTAGTGGGCATGGGTGCAACTGTAAACCACTAGTGTGTCAAATCCAAGCCTGGAAACAACATGAAAATCATTCTAATGATTAGTGGGCATGGGTGTAACTGTAAACTACTAGTGTGTCAAATCCAAGCCTGGCATCAACATGAAAACCTTCCTAATTATCAGTGGGGTATGGCTATAACTATGGCTAGTACCAGTAAGAACAGAAACAGGAGAGCTCTCCTGAGTAATGTCTACAAATGGAAGGAATACATGTGGAAATATGCTTCTGATGGGCCAGGTTACATAACATCAAAGTGGATATTTAAAGTGAACACAGCAAAAAATTAGAGAGCACATACAGTATGTAAAGATGCAGAAAACCCCTTCCTTAGAATGAACGAAAAGAATCCAAGATTACAAGAAAATAGCTTTCCCCTCAATAGGCAGCTGAATGTGCACAAGTAACAGGTATTGAGAATAAGAAGTTTACATTTCCAAGTATAGTCACAAAAAAAGTCAACAGATGAGAATAATAGACTTACAGCAGCAATAGGTACTTTTGTTTCCTGTCTTTAATGAAGTATTTTATTCTTTTACCCCCAAAATGTACACATTTTAAAATCCAAAATATCTAACAACTTTAGTCTTACATGTTTATATAAGTAACCAGACTACTGAGGTTGCTAGTTTTAAAGGGAACATCACTTGGCCACCAAACTGGACTAGCATTCCACTGTTAAAACTATTAGTGGCAGTAGGGAACATCACTTGGCCACCAAAGTGGACTAGCATTCCACTGTTAAACTATTAGTGGCAGTCTA
Organism: Protopterus annectens; assembly: GCF_019279795.1. Lineage (NCBI taxonomy): Eukaryota > Metazoa > Chordata > Ceratodontiformes > Protopteridae > Protopterus > Protopterus annectens. The sequence continues at coordinate 854,652,812 of NC_056750.1, forward strand.
TAAAGAGCAAGAATCACGTAACATATTTGGTGCATCAGAAACGAGCAAGGATTAGAACAAGAGGGAGGCAACTTCTCAAAAACAAGATGTCAGAAGGCCATTTTTACTAAACAGACTCTTCCCTCAAGAAAAAAAAAACATTCTCTGCTGTACTGAGCTGGGGTGGCTATCAGGACAACACAACATTTCAATGGTAAGACATCTGCTCCACAGCTTCAGGGTCTAGGGTTCAATCCTAATCTTCAGTCACTGTCTCCGTGGAGTCTTCATGTGTACATGGCATCCCTGGGGGCTTTCTCTGAGTACTCTAGTTTCCTCCATTTCCCAAAAATATTTTGACTGGCTACACTAAACTTAAATTACACTTGGCCTTGAGGCCTAGGTTGGGCTGAAATGGGTTCAAGGACCAGTCTACTTACCTAGTTAAATGATAAAAATGAATTTAATCTATTCCTGATCTCTTTTTTGAGCAGGAAATGAGGGTAATGTAGAATGAAACATCTTAGAGCTGTACAACTCCTCAATGTTCACTTTTCCTTTATTTTGTCAAGTTAAGTTTTCAGGACTGCAAGGAACTCTCTTTACTCATCAGTCATTACTCAGATTGAACACAAATACAATGCAGCATATACTGATACAACAGTAAACACAACTGTTACAGAAGCCAAGCAGTTTGTCAGCAAAGAATACAGACTGAATCAAGTAACCAAATGAGAATGACCAGTGTAGAGAACATCTACCCCAGCCAAGGTGCTCAGCCATGCAGTAGGTTCACAGATGTTTAATAAATGTGCTTAACAATACATGACTTCTCTTGTCACTTACATCTTTAATTTTAACTGTAAATTCCTTCTCAGATGGATTTTTCTTCAACTTGGTAAACTGTGCCATTGCAGCAGAATTTTCCTCCTCCATGTGGGCCACACTTCCCGGCACAAGGGCAGAGGCATCCACACCTGTGCTTGTTAGCATGTGACACTCTCCCTGCCTCAACACTGCTGCAGCAGCTGGTGGATGCTGGAACACTGGTGGTTGGGCACTGCCACCGTCATACTGTATTCTGCGATTCGGCCACCACCCCATCAACACCACATGACAAAGATTGTCCAAGCGTGTGATTAAAACGTGATCCTAGGATGAAAAAAGATGATAGTTAACAGTTTTGAACTAAAACAGTCAGCTGTTGAATTCAAATAGAGGGGATAATCTGCTGTGTGTGAATATACTTGCTTTATCTAAATTTCTCTGAATGGCAATCTCATCAACAGTTGACAACAAAAGATAACAGACAACACAACACTTTATTAAAAATATTGTTTTGTTTCTCCTGGGTAAGAACTAATGAAACTATAAGGGAGTATTGACTGAGAGAAGACTATGGTGTAGAGCTTTTGCTAATACAGAAATGTTTTCTCTTACACATTACTTTGTGCCACAAAGCAAACTCAAATGACAGCAGGAAACAACTCGAGATACTATTGGTTCTGATAAGTTTTCCATGTCACTGTTTTAATATTCATGTTTTAAAAGGGGTGTGTTGATACAGCACATCTTTACTGGCCAGACCCTTGCTTCAGTGAGCTGTATTTTTAGATTGGAAGATTGCTTTCATTGGAGAATGCCTTTTTGAAAATTTATATATATATATATATATATATATATATATATATATATATATATATATATATATATATATGTGTTTATATGAGAGTGTTTTTTTGTAACTTTTTATATGGTCTGAAGAAGGGGGTTTATTTTTGGCGAAAACGCTTACTTTTTTACTGAAGTTTATTAACGTTTTAAGCCGTGGTGTCCGGAGCTCCAGCTTTTCTTTTATGTCGATGGTTAATTGTCAGAAAGACTAACCATCGAACAGCACATCATCATCAAATGTTCATCCATCGAGCCAGCACTTTGTTGAACCTGTGAGACAGGGGAAGTAACTAGTTGGCCAACACGTACCAGTCTCACTTTTTCCCCACTGCAGTGCAACCTCAGAGTTGGTATATATAGTTGGGGGGGGATTGGGAGATGAAACACCCCCCAACATGGATAGGTTTGAAATAGTGCCATTTGTGAGACAGGGAAGTGTTGCTCATCTAGTTACTTACTTCATCTTATAGGTTGGACAAACTTCTGATTCGATGGATGGACATTCAATGATTAGGGTTCGATGATGTGCCGTTCGATGTTTAGTCCATTCAGTGATTAACCACAGACCCATATTCCTTCGCTCAGTGAGGTAATAAAAATCCGATAAATTACTGGACCTAGTAAACTAAACTAATTACCAGCTTGGAAGCTGTTGGTCAGCAACTGAAGACAAAGATAGTGAAACTCATCAAAATCAAGAATATTGGAAACCAAACCTAGTAATGGTTAGTGGACGAGCTGGTAAAATCCTGCTACCCTTGGGGTCAAATGGTGAAGAGCGAACCTAATGGCGGAAATTTTGTTAGGAGAAAAAAATTAACAAGACTCGCATGCAATACCTGTTAAAGCTCTTCTGGTGTCCAGACAAGCTGGGCTGCATAGCCTCTTCAACATCTCAACGGGAGCAGCTGATCGATTTACCATTGAAGAGATTTCCCTAGACAGAAATGTTGTTTTTCTGTGGTAGGTCTCTGCTTTAGAGATGGCATATTGTTAATCAAGCTCCACTACATCACTCCACAGGGCAACTTCATCACCAGTAATGCTGCAACCTACTTGCAGTTGTACACAAACCAAATGATCAAACAAGGGTTTACACTTCTTTATAGAGAAAAGTACAGGAATAGCCTGGTGGCAGGGTCTCCAAAGTCAGAGTAAGATTGGCACCACTCTCCAACAGTACTTGGAGGACATCAGAAAGAAGATCAATAGTAACATCAGATCGAGGTGGGTGGGGGACTAGGTAACAGTCTGACCACAAGGCTGTGTCTGTGTGTGAGGGTGCCGGAAAACCAGTACATAAATCAGTGAATATCCTCCGAATTAAAGTGCAATGGTGTTCAATACTGTCAATGCCCAGCTCTGATGAACAGCTGGTGGGATACAAAACCAGAAGTCAAGAAGGTATGGCAATTAAAAAAAAAATAAAAAAGTTAACCACAGAGAAACAGAACTATGTTCAAAACTACAGAGATTGGCTGCACAGCTACCATGAGTCCAAATCTCTGCATTCACGTCTAGCTTCAAAAATATCTTTCAGCTAAAGTAGACGCTGTTTGGATAAATCTTCCAAGCAGTCATTGGATGGTTTGCTCTTCCTGCATGCAAAACCTATGCCCTTATCAATGCAGGATCACCCTCAGGAAAGTAGGGTCGTACTCTCCCTCCACCTGTTTAAAGCAAGTTACAAGGGCACAAACAAAACGGCAAAATCCTTAATGTATGGCGATCCAGAAACTCATAAAATAAGATGAAAAAACAAAAGGACCCTAGATCTCTGTCAAAACGAGACAAGCAGCTCCAGTGCTGAAAAAGATGCCCTCAGACTTGGGGATGCGGCAGGGGATACTTAAATGTCTTCTTCAGGGGCACTCAGTAAAAGGGAAATATTCTTCAAAATGAGTAAATCAGATATGGAGAGATACAGGACCATTTAAGAGAGAAGCCATGCTCTGCCGTTGGAGTGAACACTCAAGCTACAATGCTTAGTGAAGCTATGGGCTGTGAGCCAGGTTACTGCAGAGGGACTCTCAAACAGACTGACCCATGCAACAGGTAAAAGAACACAGTCCCCATTCAATAAGCCTAACTAAACAGGCCCAGGTACACAGCTTCCCTCGCTGAGAAACATTTCATGCATTGGTTTAGCTGTGCTGACATGGCCTACCTGTGGCATGGTTTGTTTTTGTAAATACACCACACAGAAAGTTGCAGTGGACTGCTCAATACAGCTTCATCTGGATGAAACATAGCTGAAATGTATACAGGTTGTGAAAGTCCTGAATGATGGCTCTCAAACATACACTAGGAGCACCTACAGCACTTGTTCAGAGTCAGTGCCCTCCCATGGATTTAGTGTTAAACAGGAGGAAACCAGGACCTGCTGATTGAGACAGTTCCCTCCCACGGATGTAGTGTTAAGCAGGAGGAAACCGGATCCAGCTCGGAGAGAGACTGTCCTTCCAAGGATGTTGTATTAAGGAGGAAACCAGTACTTGTTCAAACAGAAAGCACCCTTCCAGGAATGTAGTGTTCAGCAGGACAAAACCAGGACTTGTTCAAAAAAAAAAAAAGCACCCTTCCAGGGGTGTAGTGTCAAGCAAGAGGAAACCATGACTTGTTCAGGTGACAGCACCCTTCCAGAGGTGTAGTGTCAAGCAAGAGGAAACCATGACTTGCTCAGGAGACAGCACCCTTTCAGGGGTGCAGTGTCAAGCAAGAGGAAACCATGACTTGTTCAGGAGACAGCACCCTTCCAGGCATTTAGTATTAAGTAGGATAAAAAGACAAAGGTCTGCCATTTGCTGCAGGTTGAACCCCAGTACAACTGCCATTTTGGGTAACACAGGCTTGCATTTGAAAAATCCTTCACTAAGAAGCAACTAAATAAAAAATCAAGTCTTCAAAGAAAGTTAAGTGAGCTAAGGAAGCCAACCCTAATTTTTATTTTTTAAGGCAATTTAGATCCAATTTGAGAGCTGGTGCTGAATTCACTTATAAAAGTAATTGTCGCAAAAAAATGAACAAGTCATAAAAACAGTTAAACAGTTTAAAGAGTTATTGCAAGTACATATTTACAAATATAACATTCTTTTCATTACATGAAGAGTAACATCTCCAACAGCATCTCCTTCTGACATTTTCCATTATTTAATAACACTTAGTCAAATTTTAAGAAACAAACATTGAGAAAAGGAAAAAAGAAAATAAGTGTTGAGCAATACAACTTCTGTTAACTTTCCATTCATGTCTACCCACTTCTGACACTTGTACTTTAACTCGTCTTGCATAGTTTTATAGCCATTTTCCTCAGTTACACAGCAATTATGATTCACTTACTTTCCAGTACTGTCAATTTAAAAACAGAAATAAGAAGTTATGTTCTTACCATAACGTTCCATGTGAATTGTTCATCTCGCCTTTGTTCTTACACACGGGTTCGGAGCCGATCCTCGGCTCCAAGTCAGCCGCATCACCAGCTCCGCATCTTTGAGAAAGCTCGATGCACAGTAATATCCCATGATCCTCAGGTGCTAACCCTCAGATCTAGTTTGCTATACCAGAAGAATCCCTCTAGAAACTGTGTCCTAAACACTTAGAACAAACACTACACACTGTCTGGTACCCTGCCATCAACTAGAGGAGAAAAGATGCCATTCCTGATGCAAAGTAATAAGCTGAATGTGCTAACAATGTCTAGAGAAGACTGAACAAGAATTCAGTTGAACCCGTTCTCCCAGACCGCAGGACGGGGGATGGAGGGGGGGAATGTAAGAACAAAGGCGAGATGAACAATTCACATGGATCGTTATGGTAAGAACATAACTTCTAAATGTGAAATTGTTCAATCTCGCCGTTTGTTCTTACACACGGGTAGCGTCCCTAGTTCCTTTTTCCCGGGTGGCTCAAGGGAGAACATTCCTGAGTACAGTGGAACCAAACGTCGCCCTGTCCCTGGAGCTCTTGTCTAGCTTGTAGTGGGCGATAAAGGTATGTGGTTTTGCCCAAGTTGCCGCTGCACAAATGGTATCTAAAGGCAAACGAGCGGTATGGGCTGAAGAGGTAGCAATCGCCCTTGTAGAATGAGCTCTGGGTTTGAAAGGGAGTTGCTGTTTGGATTCAGCATATACCAAATTTATGCAATCTGAGAGCCATTTGGATGAGGTAACCTTCGTTACTGCCTGTCCTTTTCTTTGGTCAGCATATGAGACAAATAGCTGGTCTGACTTTCTGTATTCTTTTGTCCTATGTAAGTAAAATCTCAGCTGCCTGTGGACGTCCAATTTGTGCAGCGTATATTCTAACTTATTGGAGTGGTTTTTGAAGAAGGTAGGTAGTTCAATAGACTGACTGATGTTTTGAATGGAACAAACCTTCGGAAGGAAGGATGGATTGGTGCACAGGGTTACTCTGTCTGGGTGAAAAATCATGTATGGGGGTCGGATAGATAGAGCCTGCAACTCTGAAACTCTCCTGGCAGAAGTGATGGCAACCAGAAAGAGAGTTTTCCAAGAAATAAATTTTAACGAGGTTGTGGCAACTGGTTCGAATGGGGGGGCAACATGAGTTGTGACAGCATGAGATTAAGATTCCAAGGGGCTACTGGATTACGAAATGGGGGACGGAGGTGAAAGGTACCTTTCATAAAAGCTTTGCAAAGCCTGTGGGACATGAAAGAACAGTCTCCCCGACCAACACGAAAATTGGATATAGCCGCCAGTTGTACCCTTATTCTGGAAGTTGATGCACCTTCTTGAAAAAGTGTGGTAAGGAAATCTAGTATCTTGTGTACTGGAGCCCCGAATGGATCTATACCTTGTTTGGAGGCCCAATACGCAAAACGGTTCCATTTGCTGTTGTACAATTTCCTTGTAGATGGTTTGTGAGAAGATACAATAATGTGTTGTACTGCAGGGGATAGTAACTCTGACCTGGCTAAGATGGGAAGCGGAGCAGCCAAGCTGTCAGTTTGAGGGACTTGAGGAAGGTGTGAGGAACTCCCGATGAATGTGTCAACAGGTCTGGCTCCGGGTCCAGAATCCATGGTTCCTCCACTTGATGGGATTGAAGGAAGGGAAACCAGATTTGTCGAGGCCAGAATGGGGCTATCAGTATTATGGTCCTCTCCAGACGTTTGGCTTTCTGCAAGAATCTGGGAATTAGTGGAACAGGAGGAATGGCGTAAAGGAGACCCGGGGGCCAATCGTGTACTAGTGTGTCCCTGGGGACACCCCCGGAAGGGGGTAACAGGGCAAAGTAGCTTCTGCATTTGGCATTCAATGGGGATGCAAACAGGTCACAGCAAGGCTGGCCTCATCTGCAGAAAATCTCTTCTGCCACTTGAGATTTGAGGGACCACTTGTGAGGGAACAGGATGGCTCTGCTCAGCCTGTCCGCGATTACGTTGGATGTCCCCGGGATATGCGTTGCTATCAGAAAGCGCCCGGTGGATTTCGCCCATTGCCAAATTCTGAGGGCCTCTCTGCATAATGGGCAAGACCTGGTTCCCCCTTGCTTGTTTATGTACCAGACTACTGACATGTTGTCTGTCTGAACTGTCACTGTTCCCTGAGGTAAGGACTTGTGAAAGTGTTGCAAAGCTAGAAACACTGCCTCTAGGACATTGATGTGCAGGTTGTACTCCAAGTTGGACCATTGACCTTGGACTGTTTGTCCCTGAAAAATCCCCCCCCCCCACCCTATCAGGGAAGCGTCCATGGTTAGAGTTGCTACCGGACTGGGTAACACAAACGGTCGTCCTAGTGTTAGATCTTGACTGTGTATCCACCACAAGAGATCCTTTTTGCAAGAGTTCGTGATCAATATCTCGTGAGATAGTGGAAGCTGTCGGTAAGACCACTGAGCGAATATCATCTACTGAAGTATCCTCATATGCATCCTGCCTAAGGGGACTATGATAAGGGAGGCTGCCATCAAGCCTAGCACTCTTAATATTTGTCGCGCAGGAACTCTCTTGCTTTGGAGAAGGACCTAAATTTGATGTCTGAGGTCTGACACTCTTGGTGGGGGGAGAGTAACTCGAGCCAGGGAAGTGTCTAGCTGTGCTCCTATAAATAAGATACGCTGTGACGGCGATAAGACAGACTTTCCAAAATTCACTGTTATGCCTAGAGAGGAGCAGAGGTTGATGGTGTAATCCCTGGCTTGCAGAAGACGATACTCGGTGGTTGCGGATAGGAGCTAGTCGTCTAGATAAGGAAACACCCGGAATCCCCTTCGTCTCAGGTGAGACGCTACTACTGCCATGCATTTGGTGAAAACCCTGAGGGCTGAGGTGAGACCAAAGGGCAGAGCGCGAAACTGAAAATGACTGGCTCCCAGCCGGAAGCGCAGATGATCTCTGGACGCCCTGGCCATCTTGATATGGTAGTATGCATCTTTGAGATCTATAGAGCACATCCAGTCGCCCTCCTGCAGAAAAGTAAGGATTGACTGTAGCGTGACCATCCGGAACTTTTCCTTTTTCACGAAGGCATTTAGTTTGCTGAGGTCCAAAATTGGCCTCTGGTCCCCTATTTTCTTTGGAACTAAAAAGAAACTCGAGTAAGTTCCGGATCCTATTTGGTCCGCTGGCACTGGTTGGATGACTCTGTTTTCGAGCAACCTTATCTCCACGGTTGCCTGGTCTTGCAGACTGGGTGGAACCGTCTGGGAGATTTTTGGGGTTGGGTGGCATTCTGATGAATGGAATGTTGTAACCTCTGGTAACTATGCTTTTTACCCAGGAATCTGATGTAAGATTTAGCCAGGCCTCTGGGTATAGCGCCAAACGACCCCCGACTGCCTCCAGAGTAGGACAGTCAAGCCTGCACTCAGGAGTGCTGGAAGGGCTTCCCAGAGAAGGTATCTTTGTCGCCCTGATTTTGCGGACCCCCTCTGCCGGCTGGGCGGCGTCTTCCATTTCTTCCCCCTCCTCTGCCTCTGGAGGGGGCCTCACTTTGGGTGGGCTGAAAAGATCCCTGAGTCTTTCGGAACCACATTTTTCCGCCTCGTTGCCCTTTGGGGTAGGGTCTAGATGGGGCAGAAAAACGGACCCCTACAGCAGACAGGGTCTTCCCTTCTTGCTCACACCTCGTGAGAGTCACCTTTACTTTGGGCCCAAACAAGGAGGCACCATCAAAGGGGGGCGTTGGCAAAGGAAGACTTGAAGGCTTCCGCAAAGGAGCATAAGCGCAACCAGGATTGCCTCCTTAGGGCGATCGCTGAAGCTGCCGCTCTACTCGACCCTTCGGCTGCGTATGAAATCAGCCTCATGGACGAGTTCACTATAGAATTTAGGGCGTTAAGTTGCGCTGTCACTTTCTCGGCGACAGCAGCATCTGTGTTTCCCTGGAGAGTATCTCCCAGTTCCTTAATGAGATCTCTCTGTAAATGCATGAAATGCGTAAGGTAGTTGAGTGATCGGATGGAAAAAGTCGCAGAACTAAATACGTGCTTCCCATACCTGTCCATTGTCCTGGAATCCTTATTAGAGGGATGGACAGAGGACGATGATTCAGACATCTCCTTCTTAGTGGCCGCCGTCACCTCCATAGTATCCACAGGAACTCCTTTTGTAAGGTAAGATTTGTCTTGGGGGGCCGTCATGTATTTGTTTGGCTTGCGGGGGGACTGGTTCCACTGTATCGGGCGTTTCCCAAGCCCTCCGGGCTATTAGATCCATGAGTTCGTTAAATGGCGGGGTTAGCCAGGAGGTAGAAGGTTGAGCCCCAAATGCCTTCAGCAAGACCGATTCATCCACAGAAGGGGTAAGGGTATGCCAGTCTCCCCTCTGTTTCAGGATTTCCAAAATGTCCGCAAACGAGACATCTTCAAAGGGGGACCGTGGGGACCCTTCTGCTTCATCCAAATCGGTATCAGATGTGAGAGATTCCTGGGGGGAATCAATGTGCCTCCTCTTGCACAATCGTTTCCTCGGAACATCCTCAGCAGGGGCTTCTGGGGATGCATCCGAGGAACCGTGGTCGCCCTGTGGGGCTGTCTGAGGCATTGGGTCTCGACGCCTGGTAGGGACCGAAGGCACAGAAGCAGAACGTGGGCCTTTCGGGGAAGGAGAAGAAGAGACGGATGATGTATGTGTCTGATCCGACAAGACCTTCCTCATGATGTCGAAAGCACCGGTGCCCCGATCCGAGGATCTGACCCGATCTGAAGATGGTGGTCGTTTCTCTGGAATCGGAACCATGGGCTCAGACACCGAGGACGGATCCGAACTGATCTGAGCCGAGGCACCGAGGGGAAGAGTCGGAACCGACATCTTGGTTCGACTGTCCCCCCCGGAACCCAGGAAAGATCTTCGGCTCCGAGACTCTCCGGCTGGTTCCGAAGGAGTTGAGGTCAACGGGGCCGATAGCGCTACTGGAGGCTTCGGCACCGAAGGCTCTACGATCATCGGTTCTTCAATTCCTACCTCCGATAACTTGACAGGTCTCAGAGGAGGAAGTGTCGAAGGGACAGGAATAGTCTCGAGTTTCGAAACCAGCTGGAACGAAACCTCTATTAATTTGGACAGAGCCGAGTTCTCCATTAGCTTCTGTACCACTCGATCCACATCGGAGTCAGAAAGCAGCCTCGAAGAACGGGTCGAAGGGGCCGAAGCCGTCACTGAGCGAAGGATAGAAGGCGGTGGTACCTCTGACACCGGCTCCAAGACCTGACTCTCGATTAGAGACAAGCGCTCGACGCCTGGCACCGAGGTCACAGGAGCCGGCATCCGAATCTGGAAAGAGGTGCTCGGAGCCGATGACTTGGGCTCCGACACTCTTGAAGACTTCGACCCCTTCGAAGACTTTGACACTTGTTCAGCCTTGTCCAGGGCCTCTTGAAATTCGGGTTTAACCAACCCTCTGTCAACCAACTTCCTGCATCTTTCCAGCATGACCCTCCCACTAAAGGAATGACAAATGGAACAGTCTTCCTGCAAGTGGAGAGGGCCAAGACAGTAGACGCAGGATGAGTGGTTATCAGTAATGGACATCATCTGTCCGCACTGACATCTTAAAGCCTGATTTGGCTTTCTCTGACATTTTGAATATATATAGTATATGTCCAAAACACAGCACACTTAGAAAAAACACACTATATAAATATGTGTGTAAAATTTAAACGTCTATAATAATAATAATAATAAACCAACAGTTTAACTCTAACCTACTATACTATAGAAATATTCAAAACACAGCACACTATAATATATATATATATATATATATATATATATATATATATAAGAAGAAAAACAGTTAAGGCAAACATTTACAAAGGACAATGAAAATACTGTCAATCCTGACAGAAAAAACCACAGGCCTTAACTAGTAAAAATTAAACTATCTATTCTGAGTAAAATACACTCTCAAATAACACTCCTACACTAAATTACTTACAAACAACCTATTTTAAACACTAAGAACTAGCTATAAGCTGACTAAATGAAAAAATATAGAAAAAATATACTGGCCCGAGCCTCTCATATGCGATCTGCTGCTAGCGGCAAACTAGATCTGAGGGTTAGCACCTGAGGATCATGGGATATTACGGTGCCTCGAGATTTCTCGAAGATGCGGAGCTGGTGATGCGGCCAACTTTAAGAAATAAATCTAAAACAATGATTTTTTTTTCCTGCAGAAGAAAAGCTCTTTGAAATGAGGTGTCTACTTGACATACCAGTAACACAATCCTGTGTGAAGGAGTCAAGAAAGACTCTTGGAATGCCAGCTTGTTCAAGAGATCTCTCACCCAAAACAGAGATTCCTGAAACTTTGAAAAAGACTCTGCAAAGATAAGGAAGTCTAAAAATGAAAAATGCAGATAACCTGTAGCCTGGAATGAGCTAGAACTGGAGCTAGAAACTCTGTCAACATTCTTGGTGCAGTGAATAGTCCAAAGGGCAAGGCAGAGAACTGATACAGTGATCCAGATAGATAAAACCGTAAACGTCTCAAGTCTATATGAACAGGTATATGATAAGCATTTTTTAAGTCTAGTGTTACCAGTAAACTTGAAAGAGGAAAAAGAAGCAACAGGTTATGAAGTGACATTTTGAATTTTGGCACCAACATAAACAGGTTTAGGAAGGATCCAGAACTGGCCTCCAAGCTTCTTTCTTTGGCACTAGAGACCACAACACAAAGGACAAGTGCCAAGTGAAGAATGAAAGTAGCACATACAAAAAAAAGTTGTTTTTGTCTTTGGCACCAGGAACATCCTTAAATAAAAATCTGCCCCCACCTCAGAAGAAGGAGTTGGTTCTATCACTGTTTGGGATAACCTGTGAAGAACAACAGATGGAAACGAGAGTCTGATCTGTCAGATGAGGAATGCCCCCCACCCCCCCACCCCCCCCCCCCCAGAAAGGAGGACTTTACTCCCACTGCCATATGTAGCCTTAATGAATGATTTTCAGAAACTATTTGTCTGAAATAATCTATTGCCAAACAGGAAAAAGGAGACTCAGACTTTCTGGAAGAAGAAAGGAACTATGGTGGGTAGGGATCATAAGGTCTCAAACAGTCATTCAGCTTTGTTGGACTGTCCTTGCTTTTAGGAGGTTTGAGACTTCTTTTTGGAACCCCCTGCAATTTCTTGTTAAACATCTGTTTACGTGAATTTTATCAAGACAGCTTTTTTTTTTTTTGTCAAAATTGGATGAGGAGATAGAAAATCCCTCGGACAATTTGGAAAAAGAAAGCTAAAAAAATCTTAGAGACTCCCTACATCAGCTTACCCCTTTCATCACACTTTCTGATCATCTCTGCAGCAGAGGGGTCAAACACAATCTTTAACTAAGGGAGAATTTTAAATCTAACTTTTTTCATCATCAAGGAGGTTTTCAGAATACAGGCATGCAAACCTTCTTAAAATATACCAGTGACCGCAGCCTTGGAAGAAGTATCAGAGTCATACACACACTGCAAACAATGAGTAGACCTGTACAGTTTTCTACCTACCATAAATGTAGACGTTAGAGTGTATTCACTGCTGCAGTCATTACACGGGTTATCCTGCCGTCTGACGGTCCCGCAGTCGGCTAGAGTTCCAAAGTCTTGGTCCGGCGTTGGTTGCTGTCGCTTCTTCCCTGACGTCAGTGTGCCAGGGGTATATACAAGATGCAGTTGACGCCATTTTCTTCAGTTTTTCTTGCCCCAGATGTCAGGTGCCCCCAAATAAGTAGGCAATATATATTGCTAATGAAATATACTTAAAAAATGAAAACAATACCTTCAGTTACAAGCAAATACACCACATAGATTGTACAGGGTAGAAAGGTATAGATAAGTCCCAGCTAAGAAGAGGGGATGGAGGGAGGGTAACCTGGACTGCAGCAGTGAATAAATTTATGGTAGATACAAAACTGTACTATGTTTATCGTGTTTCAATGCTGCAGTAATTACACTTGGGTTGAATCCCAAAGCTGAGGTAGGGTGGCTGGGTATTCGGGGTGGCCATGAGGCCCTGCAGAACTGCAGTGGCAAAGCCAGCTCTGGATTTAGAGTAAAGAGGCAAGTGGTAATGCTTGGTAAATGTGTGCACTGAACTCCAAGTTGCAGCCTCCAAAATGTCCTTGGTAGGTACTCCTCTAAGGTAGGCAGTTGAAGTGGCTGTTGCCCTGGTGGAATGTGACCTAATGTTGCTAAGTACAGTTTTTCCATGCTGTGTGCAGCAGAAACGGATACAGTGTCCTATCCACTTTGAAATGGTCTGTTTCGAAATAGCCTTTCCCTGTGATCCTGCAGCCTATGCTACAAACAATTGCTCAGTTTTCCTGAAAGCTTTTGTTTTGTCCAAGTAGAAGCATAACTGCCTGTGTATGTCCCATGAGTGCAGTACTCTCTCCCCTTTATTCTGGGGATTTGGATAAAATGTTGGCAAGTGAATAGTTTGGTTAAGAGCCACACTGGATGCCACCCCTTTGGCATAAATGTAGGGTTTGTTCTTAAGGAAATCCTGTCCTGATGAAAAATGATGAAAGGTCCCACTGCCATTAGTGCCTGTAACTCACAGTCTCTTCGTGCTGAGGTTATTGACAAAAGCAGAGCAGTTTTCCATGACACATATTTTAATTCTGCTGAAATGGCTGGCTCAAAAGGAGGTAAAGTTAGTTTTTCCAAGACAAAATTGAGGTCCCAAGTTGGTGTTGGTGCTCTCCGGGGCGGTCTTATGTTTTTAGCCCCTCTGAGGTACTGTTTTAGCAATGGATGAGAGAAAATAGGAGGATCTGTGTTGTAATGAGCCGAGATGGCAGAGGCGTGGATCTTAATGGATGAAAAGGAAAGGCCTTTGTTCAGCATCTCAGATAAGTAGTGTAATATCTGAGGAATATTTGGAACAAGAGGGTCAAAGCTTTGTGCCTGGTTCCAGGCGCAGAATCTCTTCCACTTTTCTGAATAGGATTTCCTGGTGCTGGGCCTCCTGCTCCATGCCTTCGAATCACAGATCCTGTAACTGCGGCTCTACAAGAAGCCTCTAACGAATCAAAACCACATTGCAGAGTATGTTTTCCCACTTGTTCAACTGCATGCAACAAATCCTGCATTTCCCTATAGTCAGGACTTTCTGAGGTTGTAAGCATTTTCTGTTTTAACAGAGACATTAAATATTGCTGGTATTTAAACATGTGGAACTGGCAATTTAAAGCCCTTACTGCTCAAGTTGCAGAAGTGTAAACTTTCTTCCTCCATCTATCTAAAGCTCTAGAATCCCTGTCTGGAGGGAACTGGATTTTTAGCAGTGGAAGCCTTTACCCCTTTGGGACCCTGGGAAATAGTTTCTGGGTCAGCAGCAGGGTTTTTATAAAGAAATTTGTGAGAGTCAGGGACTCTGTAGTACCTGTCTGGCTTGACTGGTGCTGGGGGCAAAGAGTCAGGGGTTAAACTGGATTCAGAGAACACATCTACAATATCTAACACAGGCAGAATAGCAAGGGGCCTGTGCTGAGGCAATAAAAGAAAATCTCTGAGCCTTTTCTTGGATTCTGAATAATCCTGGCTCTCCCAATGGAAATGCTCCTTCATGGTATGTAAAGTTTCCCCAAAAGAGTAATCCTCAGGAGGAGAGGCTGAAGGGATTGATTCTTCAGCATCAGAGTCCTCATAGGGGGGGGGGGGGGTAGAGTATCCCTGGTCTGAAGAGGAATCAGAAGAAATGGAAACCTGGTCAGAGGAATCATAGTCTGTATCCTGCCTAGGCTTTTTATCAGGGGGGGATGGGAACCCCTGATCTGAGTAATTAGGTCTTCAGCCATTTTCAGCATCTGTTTTTTAGGCATGGAGGCCTGTCCAGGTGAATGCTGTACTTGTTTTTTCGTCTTTAATGGAGTTTTAGACTTGGTTGTTGTTTTGATGGTAAGCTGTGAAGGTCTGAAAACACCCTCAGAAGCAGATGCCTGCTCAGCGGCTCTGGACCCATCTGAGGGGTTAATTTCCGTAGGTCCAATACCTTGAGTTTCCAGAGGCCTAGTAATCTCCACGCGGGAGTCGGAGGTGGCCTGTGGCTCTGAGGTAGCGGGTGTCAGGGGCTGCGAAAGCAGCTGAGAACCGGCGAACGGCCTAGAAGAGGCTTCGTCGTCAGTTTTGGACCTCAGATGCCTGTCCTTTTCTTTATCTCTGCGTTTTTTGTGTATTCCGGTCGTCGGTTGTTCTGACGGCAAGGTATAATTGAACCTTCGGCCAAAATAATGGCGAGCAAAATCAAACAGACGTTTAATAGTGTGCTTGTTAAATCTAGCACAAAACCGACAACTAGTGACGTTGTGGTCTGGGCCTAGGCATGGAATACAGTAGGAATGAAAATCTTTATGAGGTATTTGCCTCCCACAAGAAATGCAATTATTAATTTTTACTGACATCGGTCTGAGGCAAGAAAAAGTTTCCCCAATGGGGGAACTTAGCTTTATAGAAGACTTCGGTTCTGAAATTCGAATTCGAAAATCTCAGGAGTCGGCCGACCGGCACTTGCGAACTGCTTTGCTTCGGGCACCATGCGGCAAGAAAGACTGAAGAAAATGGCATCAGCTGCATCTTATATACCCCTGGCACACTGACATCAGGGAAGAAGCGACAGCAACTGATGCCGGACCAAGACTTTGGAACTCTGGACGACTGCGGGACCGCCTGACGGTAGGATAACCCAAGTGTAATGACTGCAGCAGTGAAACATGATGAACATCCAAGTTATTTTCCTCTCACGAAGAAACTGCAGATAAAACATCACTCATACTTTCATAGTTTGTCAGAACAAACTTAAACAAGAGCCTGGCAATTCAAACTTTTGAAAATCAAAGTTGCAGGAGTATACACTTGTTTCCAGTACCTATAAATAATCTTCCCGTCCTTATCAGAAAGAGCAGGACTAGAATTAAGTGTTTAACAGCAGTGGGATAAAAATTAAAGCTATAGCTGCTTGGTCAGGTTTGGGAATATATATAAAAATGGAAAAGACTGAGGAACTTTATATACCCAATCAACCTTTTTAGAGGGCATCTGGCTGACTATCAGGAAAACTGCAGGCAGTAATTCACACATCTTGTAAAGCAAACACAACAGCAGGAATGGGTGTGGGTTCTGGAAAATCCTTCTCTAAAATCTTACTGATAGTCTGAGAAAGAGAACCCCCCCCCCCGTCTCTCATCCAGTCAGGATAAAACAAACAAACAGTTGTGAATTTGGTTCAAGCAGCTTTATTACATACAAATACATCACGATTGAGGCTTAGGAACTTAAAGTTAAATAAACTTGTGAACAGACTGACTACCGCACTCAAACATGTTAACACTCTGGCTATTCACTCAAAATGGCAACTGCTGCCTGAGCTCTCCTCCAAGTCTGAATCAGAAATCAGAGGACAAATCCCTGCAGCCATCCCTGTATACTCCTGTTTGGATAAAGAATCTGGAATCTCTCCAGGAAAAGTAGAGCCTCTCTTTTAACAGAAACAACTTTACAAAGAGGATCAGTAGCTTGATTTAAACCCCGAGCCACAACTACTAAACTACTCCTATCCACAGAAATCGGAGGAGATGCAGAAACATTCTGTTTCTTTTGTACAAGTAAATGGGGCCAACAGTGGTACTAATGGCAGCTGCTGCTTCCCCAGGGAAGGACACAGCACTCTGATACAACAGGGAAACCGTCCTTGTCCCCTCTCCAAGGACAGGTGTGACCCTTGCACACTGAGGAGACCCCAGTAGCCACAGCATACGCGGCTAACCCTTGGGCCACAATGACTGTTGGTGGTACACCAGAGGGATCATGGGTAAAAGATGAGGGGTCTAAGGTACAACAAATGGCCACAGCAGAGTCACCCAC
Organism: Protopterus annectens; assembly: GCF_019279795.1. Lineage (NCBI taxonomy): Eukaryota > Metazoa > Chordata > Ceratodontiformes > Protopteridae > Protopterus > Protopterus annectens. The sequence goes on from NC_056750.1 coordinate 854,669,788, forward strand.
CTGCAGATGAGGCCTGAGGTACAACAAATGGTCACAGCAGAGTCACCAACCTGCAGCAGAGGCAAACTGCTAGCTTCTATGTGGTGGTTTATCATTTCATCGCTGGAATGACCAACCCTGGGACTGGTAGCCTGTTCCCATGTGAAGCCAAAAAAGGTGCCTCTTTCCTAGGGGGGGAAGAAGAGCAGCAATCGCACCACTAAACACAACCAAAATCCACAAAAGGTGCTTTTTTTTTTACAAAATAAATAAACAAACAGTAAAAAAAAACACGCTAACACTATGCCAGCCCACAAAACAAAAACAATTTCTCCACAGAAAATTTTTTTTCAATTACTTTACACTACTTTACAACTACTGGGTTGGGAGGGTGGCCTAATGGTTAAGGTGTTTGCTTTACAAACACAAGGTGCAGGGTTTGAGTCTCACAAGGGATAATTGGCTAGGCTTAAAATGGCTCGCAAGGGCAGTTAGCTTAGTACTAACCTATGAACCTATGAACCTATGAACTTGTAAAATGACAGAGAAGATGAGTGCTACATTTAAAAATACATTACATTCTTGAGACAAATCCAATAAAAAGTCATACACTGGTAGCCAGAACAAACGCCACTGCTCCAAATGAAATGCCAAAAAAAAATGAACAAACAAAAATGGAGCAAAGGCGATACAGAGTCACTCCAAATCAAGTCCAGTCCTCTTAGGTATATATCCAAAGCTTTATTAAGTTACTGCAGGTCGGATAAGTGCTTTCACTCATATGACAGAGCTTCTTCAGATCACATTACAAAGACCATCATACATAGAGGCTATATATAAGTAAAATACAGTCTCCATCAGCCTATCAAATACAACAATTAATCATGTTAATATAAAACAACAATCCTAATGACTGTATATGAATAAAACTATATATGTATGTGCATATACAAGAAAAAATATGTAGAGAAGTATATGCCAAGGTATGTATATAAAAAACAATATATAGAATATCATGGATAAAACCATAGTTGTTGAATAAAAGTAAACAATAAATAAAAGTAAAAATGCTATAATCAGCATCTCACATTCCTACGTTTCTTTAGTATGGGCTTAATAGAGGCTCTCTCATTTAGTCCAGAGCCCCTATCTGCTCTGAGTCTCACTATCCATCCACTCTCTCTACTTTCTGTATGATTCCTGATATCACCCCCACGTATACTAGGTTTAATAGTTTCGAGGGCCCTAAACAGAAAGTGGTGTTCAATCCCAGCTTGAATCACATGTTTGGCTAGGGCATTATGTGTTGAGGCTTTTCTAATGTGGTAAAGGTGTTCGCGTATCCTGTCTCTAAAACGACGGTTCGTTTTCCCAACATAGAATGCATTACATACCTGACATACTATACTGCCAGATAAACTATGTGAATAATTTCACAAGTAGCATCAGCCTGTGTCTTAAAGCTGGTGTGTAAGTCAGGATGTTGGAAGTGAATATTGCTATCAATAAAATTACAATATTTACAATGTCCACAGGGTTTAGTGAGCTTGGGGTCCATAGATTGTTCTTCTCTTTTAGAATAACAGAGCATTCTCCTTAAATTAAGTTTATTCCTATACAGGAATGAAGGTTTAGTGCCGACAATCTTACCAATAGACTCATCAGTACAAAGAAAAGGCCAGTGTCTGGTAATTATGTTCCTAATAGCTGGACAGTCAGTACTATATGGTAGAGAAATTCTAACATGAGATATTCCCCCATCTCTACCTCTCTCTATTTCATTTTTTTCAACGTTGACGGCTGGTCCAAAATATGGAGCAGCCCAGTTAGATCTAAGTACATTAATATCTGCAAGGTTGGAGTCAACCTCTAAGGAGCCATATCCACGTTCCTCTAACCTCAATTTCAGGTCATCTACTTCTGTCAAAAAGCCTGCTTCGGTGGCATTGAGTCTAGAAGTTCTCATCCCCTGACCTCTAATGATATTTCTGAAAATGTGTTGTGGGTGCATACTATCATGCTTTAATAATGTATTAAAGTGGCATGGTTTCCTGTAGACGCCTGTATTAATCAGGCCACAATCTAATTTCTCAACATATAGGTCAAGGAACTCAATCCTGAATTTGGAATAATTCATACTAAAATGAAGGTATCCTGTGAGCTGATTTATAGTATCATGGAACATGTTCAGTTCATCAACATTGCCTTTCCATAAAACAAAGACATCATCAACAAAACGTCTATAAAATGCCACTTGCTGTTGGAACATATCTAAGTTGAACAACACTTCAAATTCCCAGTGTGCCAGGAACATGTTGGCGTAGCTATTGGCACAAGGTGTGCCCATAGCTACGCCACCTCGCTGTTGGTAAAACATGTTCCTGAATGTAAAGAAATTATGCTCTAGAATCAATTCAAGAAAATGTGTGATAAGATCAATCTGAACTAATTTTTATTTACTATGTGACTGAAGGTAGTCAGAAATGTAGATTAGTCCCACTTTATTCGGAAGAACGGTAAATAAAGACTGTATATCAAATGTTACAAAAATTAAATTAGTAGGGTCCTGAATATCTCCTATACAGTCATATAAATCTGAAAGGAACTGTCTCGAATCCTTAAGTACTACCCTGTTGTCATTCAGTACTGGTCGTAAATGTTTCTCAACATAAACAGACATGTGTTCAGTGACCCAACCTTGCCCCGATACTATGCACTAATAAATACCATGATGCTATGGCTACATTACTAAGTGAGAGTTTTTATATAATGGTTAATGAACAAAGAGTACATAATACTGTTAAATATGTTAGCAACACATTGTTGGATATGTTCAAAGGAGGTATTTTGGATCAAGAATTGTATGAGTATTTAACCATCAGAACTCCCCTTGTACCAATAATACAAGGGCTTCCTAAGATTCATAAAGATCCCATAGATCCCCCGATGAGACCCATAGTATCGGGGCAAGGTTGGGTCACTGAACACATGTCTGTTTATGTTGAGAAACATCTACGACCAGTATTGAATGACAACAGGGTAGTACTTAAGGATTCGAGACAGTTCCTTTCAGATTTATATGACTGTATAGGAGATATTCAGGACCCCACTAGTTTAATTTTTGTAACATTTGATATACAGTCTTTATTTACCGTTCTTCCGAATGAAGTAGGATTGACCTACATTTCTAACTATCTCCAGTCACATAGTAATTATACATTACTTCAGATTGATCTTATCACACATTTTCTTGAATAGATTCTAGAGCATAATTTCTTTACATTCAGGAACATGTTTTACCAACAGCGAGGTGGCATAGCTATGGGCACACCTTGTGCCAATAGCTACGCCAACATGTTCCTGGCACACTGGGAATTTGAAGTGTTGTTCAACTTAGATATGTTCCAACAGCAAGTGGCATTTTATAGACATTTTGTTGATGATGTCTTTGTTTTATGGAAAGGCAATGTTGATGAACTGAACATGTTCCATGATACTATAAATCAGCTCACAGGATACCTTCATTTTAGTATGAATTATTCCAAATTCAGGATTGAGTTCCTTGACCTATATGTTGAGAAATTAGATTGTGGCCTGATTAATACAGGCATCTACAGGAAACCATGCCACTTTAATACATTATTAAAGCGTGATAGTATGCACCCACAACACATTTTCAGAAATATCATTGGAGGTCAGGGGATGAGAACTTCTAGACTCAATGCCACCGAAGCAGGCTTTTTGACAGAAGTAGATGACCTGAAATTGAGGTTAGAGGAACGTGGATATGGCTCCTTAGAGGTTGACTCCAACCTTGCAGATATTAATGTACTTAGATCTAACAGGGCTGCTCCATATTTTGGACCAGCCGTCAACGTTGAAAACAATGAAATAGAGAGAGGTAGAGATGGGGGAATATCTCATGTTAGAATTTCTCTACCATATAGTACTGACTGTCCAGCTATTAGGAACATAATTACCAGACACTGGCCTATTCTTTGCACTGATGAGTCTATTGGTAAGATTGTCGGCACTAAACCTTCATTCCTGTATAGGAATAAACTTAATTTAAGGAGAATGCTCTGTTATTCTAAAAGAGAAGAACAATCTATGGACCCCAAGCTCACTAAACCCTGTGGACATTGTAAATATTGTAATTTTATTGATAGCAATATTCACTTCCAACATCCTGACTTACACACCAGCTTTAAGACACAGGCTGATGCTACTTGTGAAACTATTCATATAGTTTATCTGGCAGTATGTCAGGTATGTAATGCATTCTATGTTGGGAAAACGAACCGCCGTTTTAGAGACAGGATACGCGAACACCTTTACCACATTAGAAAAGCCTCAACACATAATGCCCTAGCCAAACATGTGATTCAAGCTGGGATTGAACACCACTTTCTATTTAGGGCCCTCGAAACTATTAAACCTAATATACGTGGGAGTGATATCAGGAATCATACAGAAAGTAGAGAGAGTGGATGGATAGTGAAACTCAGAGCAGATAGGGGCTCTGGACTAAATGAGAGAGCCTCTATTAAGCCCATACTAAAGAAACGTAGGAATGTGAGATGCTGATTATAGCATTTTTACTTTTATTTATTGTTTACTTTTATTCAACAACTATGGTTTTATCCATGATATTCTATATATTGTTTTTTATATACATACCTTGGCATATACTTCTCTACATATTTTTTCTTGTATATGCACATACATATATAGTTTTATTCATATACAGCCATTAGGATTGTTGTTTTATATTAACATGATTAATTGTTGTATTTGATAGGCTGATGGAGACTGTATTTTACTTATATATAGCCTCTATGTATGATGGTCTTTGTAATGTGATCTGAAGAAGCTCTGTCATATGAGTGAAAGCGCTTATCCGACCTGCAGTAACTTAATAAAGCTTTGGATATATACCTAAGAGGACTGGACTTGATTTGGAGTGACTCTGTATCGCCTTTGCTCCATTTTTGTTTATACATTCTTGAGACAATTAGTTACACAACATTCCAAGCTTTAAAAGCTGAACAGGAAAACATCAGCAAAATTAAGAAAATGGAAGTTTTTTTTTCCTCCAAAAGGGAACATATGGGCCCAGCAAAGGAAAACACAGGCCAACTGTCGATTCCCAAAAGGTTCACAGCAGCGTACTCCTGTGAAAATAAAGCTCTGAAGGGCTTGGCATCCAAACTTCGTTACTCAGCTCTAGTATTGGAAGCAGGATATAAACCTATATAGCTCAGGTTACTGCAGCACTGATTGATATAGTGATCGTCATCTCCTTAACATGCTGGCAGATGCTAAATATATGGGTGAACGGCTGGCCTTTGCGAGGGCGTGTTGCACACTTACGCGAATGACAACCTCTCAGTAGGCTGTGTTCCCTTTACAAGCAAGTGCCTCTGCTCAGTCTCTGACATTTACACTGGATTCCAGAAAAAATGTGGAATCTGAGTATGCACACCAACCCTCCTCCCTCCAGATACCAATCAGCGAGGCAATGGCTCTTCCTTCTTCTGATAGCCTCTCAACCATCCCGCATGATAATTGAAGCCAGGATATGCACATCACATTCACGACTTAATCATTATATGGCATTGCCTGTTTGTTTCACCTCATTTTGTGCAAATAAACCATAATGATGCCTGCATTTCAGTGTCGCTAAGTACAAAAAAGTTAAATGATTGGAACTGGTTTGCAGACTGTATAAGGTAGTTACATATTGTTTTGCATAGATGAAAAACATAAAAATAAATCTGAGCTATTATCCACAATCATGCATCAGCCTTTCTCTTAAATGTGGACACTGAGCCAAGATGTTAGTTGTAAACCTAGAATGAGACCGATAAAAACAGCAGCCCATTACCAAAAGTAATGGCTGTGCAATTAAGTTTCTTTTGTAGCTGTTATTACATTTATTTATTTTATTAGTAGTTTGTTAACGAGGAAAGTCCAATGGGCCAAAATGAGCCCGTTTTCAATGGGGGCCCGGGGAGAAAAGCTCCATATACAATTATTACAAAGCTAATATCAACAAAGTTAAATACAATACAATTTTCAAAACTACTAAAAACATAGTAATACAGAAGATAGAATAATAACATTTGAGCAAGGTGTTGTCACAAAGCCTTGAATGAAATTAAAACAAGTATTTTGGAGTACATAAGTATAATTTGCAGTGAAGGTATTTATGCACTCAAGGTTTCATGTGGTGAGAGGTAGGAAGAATTAGAGGAGAGTACAACAGTGAGAGGTGAATAGGGTGAGTTATGAGAAAGGATAAAGGGAGAGGGAGTGGGAATGAAAGGAAGGGAGTCATTAGGGTGAGCTATGAGAAAGGAGAAAGGGAGAGGGAGTGGGAATGAAAGGAAGGGAGTCATTAGGGTGAGCTATGAGAAAGGACAAAGGGAGTGGGAATGAAATGAAGGGAGTCACTAGGGTGAGCTATGAGAAAGGACAAAGGGAGAGGGAGTGGGAATGAAAGGAAGGGAGTCACTAGGGTGAGTTATGAGAAATGAAAAAGGGTGACGGAGTTGGAATGAAATAAAGGGAGTCACTAGGGTGAGTTATGAAAAAGGGAGAGGGAGTGGGAATGAAAGGAAGGGAGTCACTAGGGTGAGCTATGAGAAAGGAAAAGGGAGAGGGAGTGGGAATGAAAGGAAGAGAGTCATTAGGGTGAGCTATGAGAAAGGACAAAGGGACAGGGAGTGGGAATGATAGGAAGGGAGTCACTAGGGTGAGCTATGAGAAAGGAAAAGGGAGAGGGAGTGGGAATGAAAGGAAGATAGTCATTAGGGTGAGCTATGAGAAAGGACAAAGGGAGAGGGAGTGAGAATGAAATGAAGGGAGCCACTAGGGTGACTTATGAGAAAGAGAGAGGGAGAGGGAGTGGAAATGAAAGGAAGGGAGTCACTAGGGTGAGCTATGAGACAGGACAAAGGGAAAGGGAGTGAGAATGAAATGAAGGGAGCCACTAGGGTGACTTATGAGAAAGGACAAAGGGAGAGGGAGTGGGAATGAAAGGAAGGGAGTCATTAGGGTGAGCTATGAGAAAGGAAAAAGGGAGAGGGAGTGGGAATGAAATGAAGGGAGCCACTAGGGTGAGTTATGAGAAAGAAAAAAATGGAGATGGAGTGGGAATGAAATGAAGGGAGCCACAAGGGTGAGTTATGAGAAAGGAAAAAGGGAGAGGGAGTGGGAATGAAATGAAGGGAGCCACTAGGGTGAGTTATGAGAAAGGAAAAAGGGAGAGGGAGTGGGATTGAAATAAAGGGAGTCACTAGGGTGAGTTATGAGACAGGAAAAAGGGAGAGGGAGTGGGATAGAAATAAAGGGAGTCACTAGGGTGAGTCATGAGAAAAGTGAAAAAGGATAGGGTGTGGAATTGAAATGAAGAGAGTCACTAGGGTGAGTTATGTGAAAGGAGAAAAGGGAGAGGGAGTGGAGTTGAAATAAAGGGAGTCAGTAGGGTGAGTTATGAGAAAGGAGAAAAGGAAGAGGGAGTGGAATGAAATGAAGGGAGTCACTAGGGTGAGTTATGAGAAAGGAAAAAGGGAGAGGGAGTGGAAATGATATGAAGGGAGTCACTAGGGTGAGTTATGAGAAAGGAAAAAGGGAGAGGGAGTGGGAATGAAATGAAGGGAGCCACAAGGCTGAGTTATGAGAAAGGAAAAAGGGAGAGGGAGTGGGAATGAAATGAAGGGAGTCACTAGGGTGAGTTATGAGAAAGGAAAAAGGGAGATGGAGTGGGAATGAAAAGAAGGGAGCCGCTAGGGTTAGTTAAGAGAAATGAAAAAAGGAGAGGGAGTGGAAATGAAATGATTGGATTCACTAGGGGGAGTTATGAGAAAGGAAAAAGGGAGAGGGAGTGGAAATGAAATGAAGGGAGTCACTACGGTGAGTTATGAGAAAGGAGGAAAGGGAGAGTGAGTGGGAATGAAATAAAGGGCGTCACTACAGTGAGGTATGAGAAAGAAAAAAGGGAGAGGGAGTGGGAATGAAATGAAGGGAGTCACTAGGGTGAGTTATGAGAAAGGAAAAAGGGAGAGGGAGTGGGAATGAAATGAAGGGAGTCATTAGGGTGAGTTATGAGAAAGGAAAAAGGGAGAGGGAATGGGAATGAAATGAAGGGAGTCATTAGGGTGAGTTATGAGAAAGGAAAAAGGGAGAGGGAGTAGGAATGAAATGAAGGGAGAAACTAGGGTGAGTTATGAGAAAAGAAAAAGGGAGAGGGACTGGGAATGATATGAAGGGAGTCACTAGGGTGAGTTATGACAAAGGAAAAAGGGAGAGGGAGTAGGAATGATATGAAGGGAGTCACTAGGGTGAGTTATGAGAAAGGAAAAAGGGTGACGGAGTGGGAATGAAATAAAGGGAGTCACTACAGTGAGTTATGAGAAAGAAAAAAGGGAGAGGGAGTGGGAATGAAATGAAGGGAGTCACTAGGGTGAGTTATGAGGAAGGAAAAAGGGAGAGGGACTAGGAATGAAATGAAGGGAGACACTAGGGTGAGTTATGAGAAAGGAAAAAGGGAGAGGGACTGGGAATGATATGAAGGGAGTCACTAGGGTGAGTTATGACAAAGGAAAAAGGGAGAGGGAGTAGGAATGATATGAAGGGAGTCACTAGGGTGAGTTATGAGAAAGGAAAAAGGGTGACGGAGTGGGAATGAAATAAAGGGAGTCACTACAGTGTGTTATGAGAAAGAAAAAAGGGAGAGGGAGTGGGAATGGGGAATGAAATGAAGGGAGTCACTAGGGTGAGTTATGAGAAAGGAAAAAGGGAGAGGGAGTGGGAATGAAATGAAGGGAGTCACCAGGGTGAGTTATGAGAAAGGAAAAAGGGAGAGGGAGTGGGAATGAAAGGAAGGGAGTCATTAGGGTGAGCTATGAGAAAGGAAAAAGGGAGACGGAGTGGGAATGAAATAAAGGGAGTCACTAGGGTGAGTTATGAGAAAGGACAAAGGGAGAGGGAGTGGGAATGAAAGGAAGGGAGTCATTAGGGTGAGCTATGAGAAAGGACAAAGGGAGAGGAAGTGGGAATGAAAGGAAGGGAGTCATTAGGGTGAGCTATGAGAAAGGAGAAAGGGAGAGGGAGTGGGAATGAAATGAAGGGAGTCACTAGGGTGAGTTATGAGAAAGGAAAAAGGGTGACGGAGTGGGAATGAAATAAAGGGAGTCACTACAGTGAGTTATGAGAAAGAAAAAAGGGAGAGGGAGTGGGAATGAAATGAAGGGAGTCATTAGGGTGAGTTATGAGAAAGCAAAAAGGGAGAGGGAGTGGGAATGAAATGAAGGGAGTCACTAGGGTGAGTTATGAAAAAGGGAGAGGGAGTGGGAATGATATGAAGGGAGTCACTAGGGTGAGTTATGAGAAAGGAAAAAGGGAGAGGGAGTGGAAATGATATGAAGGGAGTCACTAGGGTGAGTTATGAGAAAGGAAAAAGGGAGAGGGAGTGGGAATGAAATGAAGGGAGCCACCAGGGTGAGTTATGAGAAAGGAAAAAGGGAGAGGGAGTGGGAATGAAATGAAGAGAGCCACTAGGGTGAGTTATGAGAAAGGAAAAAGGGAGAGGGAGTGGGAATGAAATGAAGGGAGTCACTAGGGTGAGTTATGAGAAAGAAAAAAGGGAGATGGAGTGGGAATGATATGAAGGGAGTCACTAGGGTGAGCTATGAGAAATGTAAAAGGGAGAGGGAGTGGGAATGATATGAAGGGAGTCACCAGGGTGAGTTATGAGAAACGAAAAAGGGAGAGGGAGTAGGAATGAAATGAAGGAGTCACCAGGGTGAGTTATGAGAAAGGAAAAAGGGAGAGGGAGTGGGAATGAAATGAAGGGAGTCACTACAGTGAGTTATGAGAAAGGAAAAAGGGAGAGGGAGTGGGAATGAAATGAAGGGAGTCACTAGGGTGAGTTATGAGAAAGGAAAAAGGGAGAGGGAGTGGGAATGAAATGAAGGGAGTCACTAGGGTGAGTTATGAGAAAGGAAAAAGGGAGAGGGAGTGGAAATGAAATGAAGGGAGTCACTAGGCTGAGTTATGAGAAAGGAAAAAGGGGAGAGGGAGTGGAAATGAAATGAAGGGAGTCACTAGGGTGAGTTATGAGAAAGGAAAAAGGGAGATGGAGTGGGAATGATATGAAGGGAGTCACTAGGGTGAGTTATGAGAAATGAAAAAGGGAGAGGGAGTGGGAATGAAATGAAGGGAGTCACCAGGGTGAGTTATGAGAAAGGAAAAAGGGAGAGGGAGTGGGAATGAAATAAAGGGAGTCACTAGGCTGAGTTATGAGAAAGGAAAAAGGGAGAGGGAGTGGGAATGAAATGAAGGGAGTCACCAGGGTGAGTTATGAGAAAGGAAAAAGGGAGAGGGAGTGGGAATGAAATGAAGGGAGTCACCAGGGTGAGTTATGAGAAAGGAAAAAGGGAGAGGGAGTGGAAATGAAATGAAGGGAGTCACTAGGCTGAGTTATGAGAAAGGAAAAAGGGAGAGGGAGTGGAAATGAAATGAAGGGAGCCGCTAGGGTTAGTTAAGAGAAATGAAAAAAGGAGAGGGAGTGGAAATGAAATGATTGGATTCACTAGGGTGAGTTATGAGAAAGGAAAATGGGAGAGGGAGTGGAAATGAAATGAAGGGAGTCACTACGGTGAGTTATGAGAAAGGAAAAAGGAAGAGGGAGTGGAAATGAAATAAAGGGAGTCACTAGGGTGAGTTATGAGAAAGGAAAAAGGGAGAGGCAGTGGAAATGAAATGAAGGGAGTCATTAGGGTGAGTTATTAGAAAGGGGGAGGGAGTGGGAATGAAATGAAGGGAGTCACTAGGGTGAGTTTTGAGAAAGGAAAAAGGCAGAGGGAGTTGAAATGAAGGGAGTCACTAGGGTGAGTTATGAGAAAGGGAAAAAGGGAGAGAGAGGAAATGAAATGAATGGAATCACTAGGGTGAGTTATGAGAAAGGAAAAGGGGAGACGGAGTGGAAATGAAGGGAGTCACTAGGGTGAGTTATGAGAAAGGAAAAAGGGAGAGGGAGTGGAAATGAAATGAAGGGAGTCACTAGGGTGAGTTATGAGAAAGGAACAAGGGAGAGGGAGTGGAAATGAAATGAAGGGAGTCACTAGGGTGAGTTATGAGAAAGGAAAAAAGGGAGGGGAGTGGAAATGAAATGAAGGGAGTCACTAGGGTGAGTTATGAAAAAAGAGGGAGTGGGAATGAAATGAAGGGAGTCACTATGGTGAGTTATGAGAAAGGAAATCGGGAGTGGGAGTGGAAATGAAATGAAGGGAGTCACTATGGTGAGTTGTGAGAAAGGAAAAAGGGAGAGGGAGTGGAAATGAAATGGAGTCATTACGGTGAGTTATGAGAAAAGAGGGAGTGGGAATGAAATGAAGGGAGTCGCTAGGGTGAGTTACGAGAAAGGAAAAAGGGAGAGGGTGTGGGAATGAAATGAAGGGAGTACTAGGGTGAGTTATGAGAAAAGACGGAGTGGGAATGAAATTAAGGGATTCACTAGGGTGAGTTATGAGAAAGGAAAAGGGAGAAGGAGTGGAAATGAAATAAAGGGAGTCACTAGGGTGAGTTACGAGAAATGAAAAAGGGAGAGGGAGTGGAAATGAAATGAACGGATTCACTAGGGTGAGTTATGAGAAAGGAAAAAGGGAGAGGGAGTGGAAATGAAATGATGGGAGTCACTACAGTGAGTTATGATAAAGGAAAAAAGGGAGAGGGAGTGGAAATGAAATGAAGGGAGTCACTAGTGTGAACTATAAGAAAAGCAAACAGGTGAGGGAGTGGAAATTAAATGAAGGGAGTCGCTAGGGTGAGTTATGAGAAAGAAAAAAGGGAGAGGGAGTGGAAATGAAGGGAGTCACTAGGGTGATTTATGAGAAAGGAAAAAGGGAGAAGGAGTGGAAATGAAAAGAGTCACTAGGGTGAGTTATGAGAAAGGAAAAAGGGAGACGGAGTGGGAATGAAATGAAGGAAGACACTAGGGTGAGTTATGAGAAAGGAGGAAAGGGAGAAGGAGTGGAAATGAAGGGAGTTACTAGGGTGAGTTATGAGAAAGGAAAAGGGAGAGGGAGTGGGAATGAAGGGAATCACTAGGATGAGTTATGAGAAAGGAAAAAGGGAGAGGGTGTGGAAATGAAATGAAGGGAGTCACTAGGGTGAGTTATGAGAAAGGAAAAAAGGAGAGGGAGTGGAAATATAATGAAGAGAGTCACTAGGCTGAGTTATGAGAAAGGAAACAGGGAGGGGAAGTGGAAATGAAATGAAGGGAGTCACTAGGGTGAGTTATGAGAAAGGAAAAAAGGGAGAGGGAGTGGAAAAGAAATGAAGGGAGTCACTAGTGTGAGTTATCAGAAAGGAAACAGGGAGGGGAAGTGGAAATGAAATGAAGGGAGACACTAGGGTGAGTTATGAGAAAGGAAACAGGGAGGGGAAGTGGAAATGAAGGGAGTCACTAGGGTGAGTTATGAGAAAGGAAAAAAGGGAGACGGAGTGGAAATGGTGTCACTAGCGTGAGTTATGAAAAAGGAAAAAGGGAGAGGGAGTGGAAGTGAAATGAAGGGAGTCAGTAGGCTGAGTTATGGGAAAGGAGGAAAGGGAGTGGGAGTGAAATAAAGGGAGTCACTAGGGTGAGTTATGAGAAAGGAAAAAGGGAGAGGGAGTGGAAATGAAATGAAGGGAGTTTCTAGGGTGAGTTATGAGAAAATAAAAAGGGAGAGGAAGTGGAAATGAAGGGAGTCACTAGAGTGAGTTATGAGAAAAGAAAAAGGGAGAGGAAGTGGAAATGAAATGAAGGGAGTCACTAGGGTGAGTTATGAGAAAGTAAAAAGGGAGAGGACGTGGAAATGAAGGGAGTCAGAGTGAGTTATGAGAAAGGAAAAAAGGGAAAGGAAGTGGAAATGAAATGAAGGGAGTCACTAGGGTGAGTTATGAGAAAGGAAAAATGGAGAGGGAGTGGAAATGAAATGAAGGGAGTCTCTTGGGTGAGTTATGAGAAAGGAAAGAGGGAGAGGAAATGAAATGAAGGGAGTTTCTAGGGTGAGTTATGAGAAAGGAAAAAGGGAGAGGAAGTGGAAATGAAGGGAGTTACTAGAGTGAGTTATGAGAAAAGAAAAAGGGAGAGGAAGTGGAAATGAAATGAAGGGAGTCACCAGGGTGAGTTATGAGAAAGGAGGAAAGGGAGTGGGAATGAAATAAAGGGAGTCACTAGGGTGAGTTATGAGAAAGGAAAAAGGGAGAGGGAGTGGAAATGAAATGAAGGGAGTTTCTAGGGCGAGTTATGAGAAAGGAAAAAAGGGAGAGGGAGTGGAAATGAAGGGAGTCACTAGAGTGAGTTATGAAAAAAGAAAAAGGGAGAGGAAGTGGAAATGAAATGAAGGGAGTCACTAGGGTGAGTTATGAGAAAGGAAAAAAGGAGAGGGAGTGGAAATGAAGGGAGTTTCTAGGGTGAGTTATGAGAAAGGAAAAAGGGAGAGGGAGTGGAAATGAAATGAAGCGAGTCACTAGGGTGAGTTATGAGAAAGGAAAAATGGAGAGGGAGTGGAAATGAAATGAAGGGAGTCTCTTGGGTGAGTTATGAGAAAGGGAGAGGAAATTAAATGAAGGGAGTTTCTAGGGTGAGTTATGAGAAAGGAAAAAAGGGAGAGGGAGTGGAAATTAAATGAAGGGAGCCACTAGGGTGAGTTATGAGAAAGGAAAAAGGGAGAGGGAGTGGAAATGAAATGAAGGGAGTCACTACAGTGAGTTATGAGAAAGGAAAAAAGGAAGAGGGAGTGGGAATGAAATGAAAGGACTCACTAGGTTGAGTAATGAGAAAGGAAAAAGGGAGTGGAAATGAAATGAAATGAAGGGAGTCACTAGGGTGGGTTATGAGAAAGGAAAAAGGGAGTGGAAATGAAATGAAGGGAGTCACTAGGGTGAGTTATGAGAAAGGAAAAGGGGAGAGGGAGTGGAAATGAAAAGAAGGGAGTCACGAGGGTGAGTTATGAGAAAAGGAAGAGGGAGTGGAAATGAAATGAAGGGAGTCACAGGGGTGAGTTATGAGAAAAGGAAGAGGGAGTGGAAATGAAATGAAGGGAGTCACTAGGGTGAGGTTTGAGAAAGGGAAAGGAAAATGAAAGAAGGAGTGGAAATGAAATGAAGGGAGTCACTAGGGTGAGTTATGAGAAAGGAGAAAAAAGGACGGGGGGAGCAGAAATGATATAGAGGGGAGTCAGGTGAGGTGAGAGCATGAGCATTCCCAGTGAGAAGAGAGATGGGAATGGAGCATGGTCTTGAAGGTGGAGTGGTTTGGGGTGATTCGAATGTGTGTGGGGGGGGTGAATTCCATAGGCGAGCATGGGAGAAAGACAGGAGAAATTGCCCAGGTGCATGTAAGGGTTTGTACATTTCGAGAAGGTTCTGGTTACTGGACCTGAATAGTCTGTCAGGATGATGCAAGGTGCGTATGGAAGGTGGAGAGGTTTTGAGTGATTTGAATGTGGGCGGGGGGGTGAATTCCATAGGCAAGTAAGGGAGAAAGACAGGAGAAATTGTCCAGGTGCACACAAGGGTTTGTACGCTTCGAGAAGGTTCTGGTTACTGGACCTGAACAGTCTGTCAGGATGATGCAAGGTACATATGGAAGAGAGGGAAGGGCACAGTTAGAGGGTTTGCAAATGAGTGTGATCAGTTAAGAGCTGAATGTAAGAGATATAGTGGGGGAGTTGCAGCCATTTCAAGGAGTGGAGTGCATCACAGTGGTGGGAGAAGGATTTGGTCCCAGTAGCAAACTTACAGATTTTATTGTAGAAGGATGACAGTTTTGACTTTAGGGAGGACTGAAGGTTGGTGAGGACAGGGGCTCCATACAAGAGAGAGGGGATGAGGTAGGAAATAGTATATGTTTGGATGAGGGAGTGAGATAATGGCTGTAACGATACAGTATTCACACAGCTTTTGTTGTGTTTTCTTAATACTAGTTTGTATATGAATGTCAAACATTAAATGTTCATCAATGATAACACCTACAAATTTTGTATGGGGGACTATTTCAATGGGAATCTTATTTTGACCGACTATGGAGAAGGAATTCTTAATGATAGAGGTACTTTTAGATATGGGGTAAAGATCATGATTTTGGTTTTGGATGCATTGAGAGCAAGGTGATTATTCAGCATCCAAGACTAGGTACAAGAGAAGGCATCTTGTGTTAGTTGCATGAGTCTGGGGAGATAGAGAGCATAGCAAATTATGGTGGAATAGTAAATATTGGGGAAGTTCAGTATTAGGAATGCACTGATGAAAATTATTAATGGAGATGTTAAAAAGTAAGGGACCCAGTACTGAGCCTTGTGGAACTGCTGTTGGAGTGTGAAGGAAGGAAGAGGTACTATTGTTCACTTTAGGGCTTGTTGTCTATTAGAAAGGTAACTGAAAAACCAGTTAACAGAGGAGGGGGAGAGATTGAGAAGAGAAAGTTTGGACAAGAGAATGTTGTGGGAAACGGTATCAAAGGCCTTTGATAAGTCTAGGAGAAGGGTAGATACAATGTTGCCAGAGTCTCGGGCACAGTTGATGATGTCAAGGAAGGAGAGAAGGGCAGTGGTAGTACTATGTTTGGGTCTAAATCCATGTTGAGTTGGAGAAAGAAGTTGATTGTCTAGGAGGTAGGGAAGGAGTTGCAAGTGTCAGCATTTTTCAAGGACTTCTGAGATACGGGATAGGATGGCTATAGGACGCAAGTTGGAAATTTCAGTATTGTTGCCTCCTTCGTGGAGGGGAATGATGTACGCTTTCATCCAGAGGAGGGGTACAAAGGATTCTTGGACTGAATGGTTGATAAGTATGGTGATGGGCTATGCCATCGGCAGCTAGCTTGAAAAAGTTAGATGGAAGGTTGCCTGGGGCATGAGAGCATGGTTTTAGTTTTAGAAGTTTTTTTTACAGTGTGCAGAGAGACGGGTTGTATGGTAAAGGGGGGGGGGAGTAGTGTTGATGTCAGTGGGACTAGAGTTGAGGGTGTGGAATGAGGGTGGAGTATAAGTGTTATTGGAGAATGATGTGGTGAGTTTGGCTATTGAATCAATAAAGAAAGAGTTAAATTGGGTAGCTAAGATATGATCTGGAGAGTTAGGGTCAGGGCAGGGGTTGTCTTTTTTGCCAGGAAAGAGGAGAGCAGATATACTGTTACAAACTTTTTGGGGGTTAGATCTATGATTGTTTTGAAGCATGGAGAAGTAGGACTTTCGGTCTAAAGCAACTTGTTTTTTTCACTTTATTACAGAGTTGCTTATACTCAGTAAGAGGGTTAGGTGTTTTAGATTTATGGTAATGCTTCCAAGATTTATCTCACAGATGCATGAGTGTAACAGTTGCTTTAGTTAGCCAAGAGGTGGATTTGGTTTTTATTCTTTTAGTTCGGGGGGGGGAGCAAAGCTATCTAGTAGGGTACTGAATGTAGAATTTAAGTATGTAACAGCATCATCAAGGGGGAGGGTTTTTACACAGTTCTAGTTCATATGTTTTAGTGAGTCAGAGAAAGCTAGAGGGTTGAAGTTTTTTAGGGTACGAGTTGTGATGTAGTTGTGGTGAAGATGGAGGGAGGATGGTGAACAATGAGCAAAGGCAGGAGTCGGGTAGGGTGCCGTTGTCAGAAATGGAGTTAGGGTGAGAAACTAATATCCAGAACGCTACAGGAGTTATCTTTATTAAATCTGGTAGGAAAGGTAACTATTTGGGTGTAGTTCTATAGGTTTACATTCTGATGTGATGTAGGTGATTGAAGAGAAGTCCAGTTAATATTTACATCACCTAGAAGTACAGTTTCATTGTTTATGTTGGATGAGAACCAAGACAGGATATCTTCAAGAATGGGGATGTTATTTCTTGGTGGAATATATAGGGCAGCTATACATATGTTTTTATGGTTATTACATTTTAGGAGGGCCAGGGTTAGTTCAGCTGTTGAGAATGGGGAACAGGCTTGGTAAAGGGTGTTGCTGTTGGGAAGGAGGAGAAAAGTAGGGCTACCCCACCAACGTTCTTTATGGGTCTGAAATCTGTTATGATCTTTTAGTTGGGAGAGGAGAAATGTAGGGCTACTCCACCACCGTTCTTTATGGTTCTGGCATTTGTTATGATCTTCTAGTTGGGAGAGGTAATTTCAGAATCTTGGGTTTTCGCCATGTTTCGGTGATAGAATGTCAGAATAGTAATGGGATAGCCAGGCATGAAGGGTAGGAAGTTTGTTGCATAAACTCTGGGTGTTAATGGTACCAAAATAGGAGAGATGGAAGACAAGTTAGGGTTAGAAGCATGGTTCACCAAGGGTCCAGGATTACGATGTATGTCACCACAGAGGAGGATATAGATTAGCTGGAGTAGGAGGGAAGCAAGGTCTTTAGAATCTTTGAAGTTGGAAGCAGGGTAGCTGGAAAGGTACGGATTGTGAGGGATTAGGACTGTATTACAGATATCAGGAAAAATCTTAACAGTAAAAGAAGAGAGCCACAGTAACAGAGGTGAGGCGAGATATAAGTTGAGAGGTGAGATCCTTTTAAGGCATGTATTGAAGTTGTATGATAGAGACAGGACTAACAAATGTCAGGAAGTCTGGTAAGATAGAGTAGGTAGTAGAGGAGGAAAGGTAGACATATTAATGGTAGAGTATGTGTAGGTTTGATTTGCATGGTAGTGTAACGTTACAAAACACAGTGAGGATGTGCAGAGAAGGAATTAGCAGAAGGCAAAGGGGTGTGTCGTCCTTGGTAGTAAGAATGGGAGAAGGCAAGAATAGGTAAGGGGAGGTACTAGTAGGATTTTCTGTCTTTGAATATTTGTTTTTTTGCAAAGTTACAGAGCTGTGTATATTTAGGTTTTACACTAAGACACACTCAGAGTATGAACAGCACCACCATTAGGTTTTACACTAAGGCACACTCCTAGTATGAACCGCACCACCATTAGGTTTTACACTAAGGCACACTCCTAGTATGAACAGCACCACCATTAGGTTTTACACTAAGACCCACTCATAGTATGAACTGAACCACCATTAGGTTTTACACTAATACATACTCGTAGTATGAACACCACCACCATTAGGTTTACACTAATATGAACAGCACCACCATTAGGTTTTACACTAATACATACTCATAATATGAACAGCACTACCATTAGGTTTACACTAATACACACTGATAGTATGAACAGCACCACCATTAGGTTTTACACTAATACACACTCTTAGTATGAACAGCACCACCATTAGGTTTTACACCAAAACACACTCCTAGTATGAGCAGCACCACCATTAGGTTTACACTAATACACACTGATAGTATGAACAGCACCACCATTAGGTTTTACACTAATACATACTCATAATATGAACAGCACTACCATTAGGTTTACACTAATACACACTGATAGTATGAACAGCACCACCATTAGGTTTTACACTAATACACACTCCTAGTATGAAAAGCACCACCATTAGGTTTTACACTAAGGCACACTCCTAGTATGAACAGCGCCACCAACAGGTTTTGCACTAAGACACACTCGTAGTATGACCACCACCCACCATTAGGTTTTACACTAATACATACTCGTAGTATGAACAGCACCTTGTCACTTCATTGCAAGACGTTGTGCCTTTCGATTCTCAGCTAGAGCGTTTTCTGTGTGGAGACATGCGTGAATGGGCGTACCTTCATTGAAGGTTGTGCGTCAGGGCTGGCAAACTCGGCACGTAAAAAATTATACTGCCAATCATTAGCGGACCGGAGTTCCGCTGTGGCGACCCCTAACCGGGAAAAGCTGAAAGACACAAACAAGTATGAACAGCACCACCATTAGGTTTTGCACTAAGGCACACTCCTAGTATGAACAGCACCACCATTATGTTTACACTAATACACATTCCTAGTATGAACAGCACCACTATTAGGGTTTACACTAATACTCACTCCTAGTATGAACACCACCACCATTAGGTTTTACACTAATACACACTCCTAGTATGAAAAGCACCACCATTAGGTTTTACACTAAGGCACACTCCTAGTATGAACAGCGCCACCAACAGGTTTTGCACTAAGACACACTCCTAGTATGAACTGCACCACCATTACGTTTTACACTAATACATACTCATAGTATGAACAGCACTACCATTAAGTTTACACTAATACACACTGATAGTATGAACAGCACCACCATTAGGTTTTACACTAATGCACACTTTTAGTATGAACAGCACCACCATTAGGTTTTACACTAAGACACACTCCTAGAATGAACAGCACCACCATTGGCACACTCCTAGTATGAACTGCACCACATTAGGTTTTACACTAAGGCACACTCCTAGTATGAGCAGCACCACCATTAGGTTTTACACTAAGGCACACTTCTAGTATGAACAGCACCACCACTACGTTTTACACTAAGGCACACTCCTACTATGAACAGCACCACCATTACATTTTACATTAATACACACACGTAGTATGAGCAGCACCACCATTAGGTTTTACACTAAGACACACTCGTAGTATGAACAGCACCACCATTAGGTTTTACACTAAGACACTCTCCTAGTATGAACAGCACCACCCTTAGGTTTTACACTAAGACACCCTCCTAGTATGAACAGCACCACCATTAGGTTTTACACTAAGACACCCTCCTAGTATGAACAGCACCACCATTAGGTTTTACACTACGATACACTCCTAGTATGAACTGCACCAACATTAGGTTTTACACTAAGGCACACTCCTAGTATTAGCAGCACCACCATTAGGTTTTACACTAAGGCACACTCCTAGTATGAACACCACCACCACTACGTTTTACACTAATACAGACTCGTAGTATGAACAGCACCACAATTAGGTTTACACTAATATACATTCCTAGCATAAACAGCAGCACCATTAGGTATTACACTAATACACGCTCCTAGTATGAACTGCACCACCATTAGGTTTACACTAATACACACTCCTAGTATGAACGGCACCACCATTAGGTTTTACACTACCTTTCTCCCCCTCCAAAGCTCCTCTCTATTGTAGCTTATTTTAACCATAGAGCACTGGGTTTGCTTCAAGTATATATACTTGTGTAGCTTGAAGCAGTGTCCTTACTTACATACTTCTGCTCAAATTTGTTTCTTTATTTATTTATTTCTGGTGACTACACCTTTAGAAAAGTTATATCCTTGTCTCTCAAGCTAGTTTTTCACTATCTTTTTCTGACTCTTTCTCTGCCTTCATCTTTACCAGGGTGCTAGCCCTTTTCCGTTCACCTTCGCTATGCTCGGGCTCACTTCGCTCCCCTACCCTACCCCCATTATCTCCCACCCCCATTACAATTACCTTTATACCTAACTATCCCTCCCCCTTCCTGTCCCACTAGCCACTACAATTCCACTTCCTGCCTATTGCCACAACCACCTGATCTGTCAATCTTTTCAACACCACTTCCTCTATACCACTATCTCTACCTACTCTGACCATATTTTATTCCATGTATTATTTTTCTAATATCTTCTACACTACTCCTTATTCCCTCTATCCCCACCTCTTACCACTCCAATCTCTCTGACCCACTCCTATGTTCACCAACTTTTCACTCATACAACATATATCCAACTACTTCATCTTTTACTATTTCCCTTAATCTCTTTACTACCTCTACCTCAAGTCTATATAAACTATCCACAACACAGGTTTTTAAACCTTCCCACAAAGCGAAGTCAAAACTATACAAACTCCATCTAGCATCTACTACACACTCTCTCCTCACTAAAAAACCTACTTTGTTCTGGAGATATCCATCCCAACCCTGGCCCCTCTTCTTCTCTCCCCATCCTCACTCTTTCCAAAAACTAACTCTACACTGCCCCCATCTTACTCCTCTAACAGTTACCAACCTCAGTCACAACAATCATCTCCATCCAAATACTTAACTATTTACTCATTGAATATTCAGAGTCTAGCAAATAATGTTACTGAGCTACACTCATGGATAGCTCTCAATAGCCCTCACATTCTCTCCCTATCTGAAACCTGGCTCAAGCCACAAATCTCAAATAGTGTAATACTCCCACCAGGTTAGAATATCTTCCGATCTGACAGACCTGTAAAAAAGGTGGTGGCATGGCCATCCTCTAGTCAAACAACCTTAACCTCTCATCATACCTTTCCCCAATTCCCGACTTCCTCCCAGCTGAAATCATCATCCTTAACTGCCATCTGAATCCCCACAAAAAACTTGTAATTGCCTCTCTCGACCTTCCTCCTGGTAACAATCTGCCCATTCTTGAAAACATCCTGTCCTGGTTCTCCCACAACAAACCATATGAGACACTTACCCTTGGTGATGTCAACACTGATTGGTCCAAACTCACAACTGACTCCCCCCAACTCAGTATCTATCTACACGGCTTCCACCAACTTATAACATCTCCTACTCACTTCCATAAAAATTCCACCTCCAGCTCCATCATAGACTGGATCCTTACCAATTCCCTCCACCAATACCACAATCCCACCACCTTACCTGACTCCCTCAGTGATCATCTCCCTACCACCATCTTAAGACACTACTCCCATATTCCTAATCACCTTATCAAAGACTGTTGAAAACTATCGACTTTCAATTCATCCCAATTTAACTCCATTCTCTACAACATAGATTGGTCCATCCTAAAACACCTCCCCCTAAATGATGCTGTAAGCACTTTCAATAGCATCTTCATGAGTACTCTAAACTCCTTAGCTCCCTCTAGTAAGATCAGAGTAAAATCAAATCATGCTCCCTGGCTCTCCAAGGAGACTAGGTCCCTTATGAAACAATGAGATGGTGCTTGGAAAACCTGGACTAAAACTAAACCACCTCTTCTTCAAAAATACAGGCAACTGAAGAATCTTGCAAAAAAACATACAACTAATGACAAAAAGTTACACTATAGCTCTGCTCAGCTTAACAACAAATCCAATCCTCGAAAATTTTGGTCAACTCTCAACAACATCCTCTATCCTGGAAAGCCCTCTAATCCCTCCCCATACCCTAACTCTTCCTCTAAGGTAACAGCTACCCTCCTGAATAAACATGATCTTTTCCATCCAAAATCTGGTAACCTCTAAGCCAAACTACAACACCCACCCCTCCCAAGTCCCACTAACACAACTTTGTTTTCTTTTGAGCCAGTTACCATTACTTACATCAAGTCTCCACTACTCAAGCTAAAACGTTGCTCTCTTTCCACCGAAAATCTATCTCCTACATTCCGCAAACTTGCTGCTGACTCAACTGACTATCCTATATCTATACTAATTAATCAAACTATTCTGGAATCAACTGTCCCCACCCTTTGGAAATCTTTACTATCACTCTTCATAAAGGTGGAAACTCCACTGACCCCTCAAACTACCAACCCATTGCCATTCTGTCCCCCCTCTCCAAGATGTTAGAAAAATGTATTCACTCGCAGCTTCTCAATCACCTCCTTACGCACCACTTACTTACCCCTACCCAACATGGATTTCGTTCTCACCACAGCACCACCACTGCCCTCCTCTCCTTCACTTATATCATTGCAGAGGGCCTAGACAACAATAAACTCATTTGCTGTCTCTTCCTAGATCTCTCCAAAGCCTTCAATACTCTCTCTCATCTTCTACTACTATCCAAACTCGCAAATCTCCACCTATCCCCCTCTGCACTTGCCTGGTTTAATAGTTACCCATCTGTCAGAGAACAATCTGTCAAATGGCTCTCATCCTCCTCACCTTTCCTTCCCATCTCCACTGGTGTTCCCCAAGGCTCCATCTTGGGACCCCTTTTGTTAAACATCTTCACCAATGATCTTTACATCTCATGCAAAAAATCCTCCCTTATTCAGTAAGCAGACGACTCCACACATATCCATTTCAAATAACATTCCTGAACTACACTCCCTGACCCAACAAGCCCTACTATCCACTGAACAATGGCTCTCTCACAACCTACTGATCCTAAATTCAAAAAGGCTAAACTCCTACTTTTCCTTCCCCATTCTCTTTCTCATCACAAAACCTCCTTTTTTATTAAATCTTCTAACAATACAACTATCCAACCTGACACCCACACAAAACTCCAAGGGGTCATTATCGATGACTAACTAAAATTCAACCTACACATACTCCAATGTATAAAAAAAAAAAAACAAACAAACCAGAAACTAGGTCTGTTATATCGAAACAAAACCCCTGAATCTAGACTTACCCGGGGCCAGACACTTCTCCTCCCCTCCCTCTTATATGTCGCCCCAGTTCTTACCAATATCCAGGCCTCCACTCTAAACAAACTCCAACAAACTTACCATAAAATAGCCAGATTCATTAACTCCCCATACAACTCACACCACTGCATTTCTTTAAACTCTCTTCAATGGCTTGAACTTCCCCAATGTTTGCTATCTTATCAATTTCATATGCTACACTCTATTCTTTAAAAAACCTCCTTCCGTCCATCTTCTTTAGTCTCCATCTACATCCCATCCCGGACCCTCCGTACCTCTAACCAACAATTACTTGATATCTACCATCCAAAAAGGTCAGTAAACAAACTACTCTACAAACACTCCCTTGCCCATGTTTGGAACAAACTTCCCCTTGACTTACGTTCAATCTCCCACACCTCACACTTTAAAAATGAACTAAAAGCTTATTTTCTCAATTCCAGGACCTGCCCTTGCCATGACCCCGACCTAGTCTAACTTCCCTTTATGTACCCTCAAAAGGGCCATACTTAGTACCTCATTACACCTCTCTCTCTCCAATGTGTCTACTATGCATTTGCAAAATTTTATACAAACAAAACAGTTTTATTGTTGAACTATTGAACTATATCAATGTAAAATGATGCTACTAAGCTTCCTTTTAATGCAACTTTAACTTTATGTATGTAACCAAACACATGCGAATGTTTTTGCTATAACTATTATATCAATATTGCTTAAAACTGTACTTGTTTAAAAATGTACTACAGGAGCTTTTCTCCTCGGGTCTCCACTGAAAATGGGTCACAAGCCCAGCTGGACAAACCTGGTTAACAAATGTCAATAAATAAATAAATACTACACACCCCTAGTATGAACAGCACCATCATTAAGTTTTACAATAAGACACACTCCTAGTATGAACTGACCCAAAATTAGATTTTACACTAAGGCACACTCCTAGTGTGAACATCATCACCATTAGGTTTTACACTAAGACATAAGACACACTCCTAGTATGAACAGCACCACCACTACCATTAGGTTTTACACTAAAGCAGACTCATAATACAAGAACAGCACCACCATTAAGTTTTACACTAAGACACACCCCAGTATGAATTGCACCACCATTAGGTTTTACACCAATACACACTCCTAGTATGAACAGCACTACCATTAGGTTTACACTAATACACACTCCTAGTATGAACAGCACCACCACTACCATTAGGTTTTACACTAAAGCAGACTCCTAATACAAGAACAGCACCACCATTAAGTTTTACACTAAGACACACCCCAGTATGAATTGCACCACCATTAGGTTTTACACCAATACACACTCCTAGTATGAACAGCACTACCATTAGGTTTTACACTAATACACACTCCTAGTATGAACAGCACCACCATTAGGTATTACACTAATACACACTCCTAGTATGAACAGCACCACCATTAGGTATTACACCAAGGCACACTAGTGGAAACAGGAGGGGATGGTGGATGAGGAGATGGGTGGGGATTGTTCAGATAGGCTACATACTAGAGGGGTTGTGGTTTTGGGGTTTTAAGTGTAGAGGCACTGGGGGCAGCTGGGAACTGGGGGCAGGGTAAGGGAGCGAAGTGAGCCCTAAGGGCAAACTGAGCGGGCAGAGCTGAGAAGGAGGAAGGAGCAGAAGAGACCAACAAAACAATCAGTGATACAGGTACTGGTGCATTCAAAGGTATTGACAAGCTCAAAGGTATGTTACTTACAAGTTAAGGTTTGGTCTAATTCAAGGAGAATTAATCAGGTGTGACAATTGTGCAAAAAAACAATGGGAAAGGATAACAGGCCTTACAGCTGCAGAGAGCAGGGAAAAAGCATTGAAAGTTACCTAATAGTCATTGTGTCTTTCAGCTTTTCCCGGTTAGGGGTCGCCACAGCAGAACTCCGGTCCGCTAATGATTGGCAGTAGATTTTTACATGCCGAGTCGCAGGCCCTGACACACAAACTTCAATGAACGTATGACGCATATCTCCACACAGAAGACGCTCTAGCTGAGAATCGAACAGGACAAGGTCTTACTGTGAGGCGACAACGCTACCGCAGCACCACCAAGAAAGTTACCTAATAGAATGAGTGGGAATATAGTGCCACCTAGTGGTGTTCCTGAGAAAAGTAAAATGTAGAATCTACTTATTAATAGGGAGTGAAATCGCTGGAGGGGAGAGAATTGGGAAAAGGGACTACTGCAGAACTGCTAGTGTACATGCCGTGGGTTAGCAATACAAACACCTTAAAATAAGCTTTAACGAAGAGTACTGCACATACACACAGATGGAGGGGGTTAATTTTCAAAATGTTCCTGGGTTTCTTCCTTGGGGAGGTATGTTCCTCAGTCTAAATGGAGCTGTAGAAGGGGGAAACCCTATAGAAAAAGTCACGAGCGAGCTGAAAAAGAGAGAGAAGTACTTTAATTTAGAGGCATGGGAGAAAAGGGAGAGGCAGTAATACAACAGAGTGGACAGATTCAGTCACATGTGGTAAGTACAGCACAAAAAAGGGGGAAAGATATTTCAGAACAGAAATATGAGAGCAGTTCCAGGGAGAAATAAAAGCATTAGATGGAAGCAGCACAGTTAAATGCAATTCAATAGGCAATGGGTGCATATGCAAAAACGAGTTGCTCTAGAACTAACAGCAGCAGGACCTTATTCACTATACAGTCAACAATACACATACACGTTCCTCTATAACAACTGACAACAGTGTTAATGTTTCTAGTTACTTAAGTCATCGAAAATGACATAGGGAAGAAACCATGATTGGGTCATACTGTGAATGTGACTTGAGTTTTAGGATGTTCCACTTATCTAAACGGTATATATTGTGTGCATACTGATTTTTACAGGGTAAAGTCAGTGTGTTGTCAAAGGTCTCTTAAAATGGGAATTCATGATGCAGGTACTGTTTGTTAATGAAGACAGACTCTACTATACTAAAGGTTGGTGTTAATCTTACAAACAGGAAATCCTGGTATTGGGCTGAGTCCACATTCATGTTGCACATAAAACATCTGGCAAAAATATCCAGCTGCTGGATAAAATAAGCATGGGGGCTACAAATTGGATGTATGAATGCTGGTTTTGATGCGCTAAACTTTACAAATAAAAGAAACCGTTTCACAAAAATAAATAAACTAATATAAAGGGTTGTATAACCACATCTCTACAACAAGAGCTCCAGCCTCTGAAAAGGAGATTACAAATAGTGCCGAACTTCACTCAGATCCCCACAAAGCATCCTTGTTCAAGTGACCACCTTTTGCATTCAAAATCACGTTCCCAAATAGACGTCTCCCTCCAAGAATCATCAGCCTTCGTTTACAAGCTAGAAACAGGATTTATTTACCTTTGGCCACTCTGAGTATCTCTGTCTTTCCTGAAGCATCTCTAGGACGGTCTGGTCTCCATCCTCATTCAGGAACCCATCTTGTGACATAGTGAATGAGGTCACACTCTCTTCATCATACACCTTGGAGTGAGAGAGGCTGGTGGCTACATTAAAATACAAGACGAATACCACATAAGTGTCTGCTAAAACTGCGAGACATTACAGCTGCATACTACTTGTGACACTAAAAGACCTTAAGCATGTTGTAAAGAAATCAGTTATTTACATTTTTGCCTCTTCTCTTCACAGCAACACAAAGAACTAACCATAAACCTAATCCAATTATGTGTTGTGATAAATCCATATTCAAAATGCAGAAATAATAACAATCTGCTCTTCCACCTTATACAGCTAAAATCATACTCATCTTACCCAAACTAAACGTACAACTCAGTGATGCATTGCATTCAGGTTTAACCAGTAGGTAGTCAACACTCAAAGCCTCAACATGAACACCAAACCAAGGGTTTTTTCTGTATTGAGGGATCCAGTAGAAAAGCAGATCAAGTAGCAGAGAAGGGACAGAACCCTAGAAAATTAGGGGAAGAGAGGGATGGGAGAGTCATAGGGAAGACAAGACACAGGATTTGGACAGGCTCAATCCCACAGTACTCAGAAATATGACCGGAAGGCTGGAGAATCCCCAACATAGATCCCCAGCATCTCGTTGTGTGTAACCTTTACTCCAGGGTTGGGGTCCAAGAAATCACCTACCAAGCTTGTTCTCCTAACAATGGTGTTAAGGTGTTAGGGAGAAATATGGACACATTCTTGAAGGAAACACTGGTTGCTTTCCATGATGACAACAGTCTCCATGATAACTAAACACATGGGCTCATGATCATACAGAATTGTCAGAATAACCAGGTCCAGTCTTGTGTGTGTCAGTTGGAGGAGACAATGACCAGCGAGTATGAGTCCACTTGAACTTCATAATGGCCTTTAAAAAGGTTCCATAAATGTGTTCGCCAGAACACTGAAGGGAGATGGGAGAGGGGATAATGTTGAGCTAGTCTACTGCACGGTGAAGGACAGACCTGGGAAGCAGGTGTTCAGCATCTATCACCTGAGCACATCACACCTGAAGACCTGCTGGCATCACTACTCAGGTTTTAATATCAGTTTTAATCAGTAGATTTGTTTTTAACATCAGCTTTAACTGTATTTCCAATATTGCATCATTTCACGTTAGTACACAATTTAACAAAAGCTTATTTGTCACACAAAAACCTATGTAACTAACAAAACTATTAATGCGGGTATGAAGCAGTGCACGTCATAAAAGCAAAAAGACAATTGTATTAACCTACTTTAAGACTCCATGCCCAGAAGCTAAGACATGACCTATTATCTTACTGGAACTATAATATTGGCACCTTCCTTATTTATACCTGTATCAACAGTCATAACTGACAGCCCTTATATTTATATCTGAAAAAATGTTAATTTATTTATTAACCATGTCGTTTCCGGTTGGGCAAGTAGCCCGTTTTCAGCAGAGACTCGAGGACAAAAGCTCCACATTGTTTATAATCATTTCCCAATAAAAATGTTCCCAGTAATACAGTCTATGATTTCTTTCCAGCCAAGATAAAAGGTCACCATCTCTTACCTTTCACTCTGTGTAACTTTAATCGGCATTATATCATTCTTCCATGCATTCTACATTCTGAAAAGCTCCACAGGAGCACCACGCAGTATCTATGATAAATGCATTATGAAAACAGTTAATTATTTGACCGCAGTTGGCAAGCTTAGTCAGCTTTCTCCCAACAAGACTTTTGCATAATGCTCCTTTTCCCTGTTTTAGAAGGATACGATTATGAGACAGCTTGGAAAACCATCAGGTTATAAAAATGTTTATTAACAGCTGTTCTAATTCAAAAGTTTTGGTTTGGAAATAGCCAGTCCTGCCAGGTCTATAGGCAGCACTAGCACCTTGTATGACATTCTAAGTTGCGAGTTAGTCCAGAGAAAGAGAGTTGTTCTAGTTTCATACATTCATATTCAATTACTACTAGGCTAGCTGTCTTTGGAGGCCATTTCAAGCCCTGACAATTTCCCTTCTGGTGCTTAAATTAACCTATCCCAGTAGGTATTAGACCCATGGTTGATAATTGTATATTATTCCTAGTGAGAATAACTGGGATCATACCATAGACAATAAGAAGACTGCCATGTGTGGGGAAGAAGGCATTTACGAGCTGTCACTGTGCAATAGTATTGGGACAGACTTTATATTACTCATTCACAGATACATGTTGCACTTGAACAGGGACACCTGGATGGGAAGTCTGTCCCACAGCAGTGGTACCCTCTGTGAGATGTACTGTCCCTCAAACCATGCAGTTGATGTTGCAGAAGATGTTTAGATTATTTTTTTTTCCATAAAATTCCTCTGGAAGTGGAAGCTAAATGACTTGAAAGACATTATAATATCAGTGGGAATATGAACATCTGTAGGGCTTATATCTTTTGTATGAAATCTAAGAGTTGGCCGCAACAGATACTTCTAAAGCCATTGCATACCTGTAACAAATGATTGAAGCTCATCTCAAGTCTAGCTGTTTTCATTTAAGTGAACCCCTTAGATATTTTACTGATGTTATGGTCCCATAAAAGGGAATTTTCTTTACTAAACTATATGGCAGCAGATGCTTTTTAAAACACCTTCATTAAATTATCACTCAAGACATAAGTACACATATATTAATAGAACAGAAAACAAGCCATACTAGCATTTTTCCATTTACATACATTATAAAATGCACATTTTCTTTATTATTGTCATTCAGTCCGTTACATAAATTGCTCAGTTTCTGCCGTTCTTTAAAGCCCTCTTCCTCCTGAACATGAGTCTGCTTTTATACTGTTCCCACAAATTCCACTTATGTCTATGTCATTTCCTCTTTCCCTTTTCTAAAAATCTTATTTCCAGATCTTTTTTCTCTCTCTTACACTATTCAATACTTCAAGGACAATTGGTTTAGATTTTAATTTCCATTTTCAGTAATTTCTTTTGAAAACCTATTAGTTTGAACACACATACCGTATTTATACAACACGTTTAATAACTGTAAATATCAATGTCCTGATGTACATTTTCAAATCAGTGTTTTAAACTACGCCAACAGCAAATATGTTTAAGATTAAGTAAACAATTTATTACTTTTTCATTCTTAAATACCATAGCAGCAATACTTAAAAATTCTTTAAATAAAGACGCTTCATTTAATTTCTGTTTCTCTATTATCCCTTTCCTCACTATAAGTGAATTCCAAAACGTTTTATGGTTAATAACTAAAGGAACAGAAACCGTCAATAATACTGCTGATTGTGGATAACCAATTATCTGTTCATAAATTTGTGACAAAATTGTAAACTACTTTCCAAAACTCTTCAGCTTTTTTTTTTTTTACATTCTACAAACATATGTATTCCAAACTGCCTTAATTGTTGTATTGCACCTCTAGTATTTCATTATATAATTTTTTTTAATTTACAGATTTTTATATGCCGTGATACATATTTTATGTCGATTTTTCAGTGTAAAACATCTTCCATTATACATGACTGGCCATTAACATTCAAAAATTATCATGCTAATTGGTCAGGTCAACTAGACTGTCTGTTATAAATCGAGCACGTACCAATGGGAAAAAAGACTGGCCGCCCGGACTTTCTTCTATTACTATATGCTATGGAAATTCTACTTTTATTTATTTTTTTAATAAATAAACTTACAAAAAAACTGAGATTCAAAAGAATGAGACAGATGGGACAGAGAAAAGTAGAAGGATAATCAGGTACATTATGTAAAACTAGAGAAACGTACTTAATTATCCTTATATTTTCTCTGTCCTGTCTATCCTGCAAGTTTGAAGTCTCCCAATTAAATTTCTTTTCATTAAAAATGACAATCAAACCATCAATGATGCACATTCTTTTAAACAATCCCTAAAGGAATATTTCACCAAACATAGGCTTCGCTCATGTTCTCCACCAGCCTAACTAATTTAACCCCTTACTGCCTAACTTCCTTCTCGCCACCACCCATTGTCAATATTTCTTGGCAACTGAGCCTTCCTAGCTTCAGTTTGCGATACTTTATCCTGAAAACAAAACAGAACAAATATATATTTTTGTTTTGTCTGTATGAGTAGTATAAGCTTATTGTACCATCATTGCTATATGTTTTTAGATACAATGTCAAGGAACTTGTGTTTAAACTCCTATTGTAATTGTCATATGTACAAATGTATAATTATGTAATCTTCCTTGGAGCTTTTCTCTTGGGGTCTCCACTGAAAACGGGCTTCCAGTCCAGTCAGACCCTACCCAATTAGTAATGTAAATAAATAAATGCATAATTGATATTTTCTATTTTGGCATTCATAAAAAGGGCATTATGATCAGATAAAGGGCATGAACAGTCTTAAAACTATCAATTTCATTAAATATATACGTATTTACCAATCCGTACTTGTGTGACACATACATATGAGTAATGGGTAAAATAAATCGAATGGCATCTATTTTCTACTTCAGCAAAGGGCTTTGGCTGACAGTTTGCAGATGGCTGAAAGCTAACGGTCTGTGAAGCCCCAAATGACTTAGCCATCCCACAGGAAGATTTGTCGCAAATAACTACCAAATCATGGACTGAAAGTAAACGCCAAGAAATGCATCATCTTATCCTTTAGGAAGTCATCAACAGCAGGAAACTAGCACACTGACAATATGTCCCTAAAAGCTGACCCACTTTGGGATTTGGGAACTTATGTGGACAGTGACCTAACGTTTGACCAACATATATCTATTTTTCCCCTAACAAACATCTTTATTAAAATATCATGTATGGCATAGGCAATCTTACATTTATATAAATGAAAACAAACGTTGACACCACTTTAGTTGCAAAAGTACAGTTTTGTACCTACCATAAATGTAGATGTCCGAACTGGATAGCATCTGCAGTCATAACAAGTGGGTTGTCCTGTCGTCAGGCAGCCCTGCAGTCGGCCGGATTCCAAAGTCCGGGTCCGGCTTCGGCTGATGTCGCACTCCACCCGACGTCATCTCTGTTGGTCTTCGGGTATATAAGCATCAGCCGACGCCATTTTCCTCAGTGTTTCTTGCCCCAGATGCCAGTAGCCCTCTTGCAGGCTAAAATTTGGATAGATGCCAATGTTTCCAAATAGATAGAGGTAAACACAACAATAAGCATATATGTACATATATACAAACAAATACACCATAAAAGACTCCCCCCCAACAAGTAGCTATTAGGAGGGTAAACACCCTAGGAGTACCACAGAGGGGAAGGAGGGAGGGTAATCCTGACTGCAGATGCTATCCAGTTCGGACATCTACATTTATGGTAGGTACAAAACTGTACTATGTCCTTCATGGATGCATCTGCAGTCATAACAAGTGGGTAGAATACCATAGCCAACTAGGGGAGGAGGATAAAAGTAGATTATGGTGTGTTTAGGATCCCTTGCAGTACAGCAGTGGCAAACCCTGCTCGGGATCTGGAATATAGAGGCAAATTATAATGCTTGGCAAATGTATGCACGGAGGTCCAAGTAGCCGCCTCAATAATGTCTTTGGTTGCCACTCCTCGTAAGAAGGCTGTGGTAGTGGCTGTTGCCCTTGTAGAATGAGGTCTTATGTTCTGTGGAATTGGTTTTCCATGGAAGGAGTAACAGTATCGTATGCAATTTCCTATCCATTTGGAGATTGTCTGTTTGGAAATAGCTTTTCCTTCCCTTCCTGTTGCATAGGCTACAAAAAGTTGGTCAGTCTTTCTGCTATGTTTTGTTCTGTCCAAGTAGTAGCGTAGCTGTCTATGTACATCCAAGGTATGCAGTATTCTTTCCCCTCTGTTTTGTGGGTTGGGAAAGAAGGTAGGTAGGTGGATTGCCTGGTTTAAAGACACTCTGGATACCACCTTGGGCATAAATGTAGGATTAGTCCTCATGGACACTCTATCTTGGTGGAAGATTAGGAAGGGTTGCACTGCCATTAAGGCCTGTAGTTCTGAAACCCTCCTTGCTGAAGTAATTGCTAGTAGGAAAGCAGTTTTCCATGACAGGTGTTGTAGGTCTGCTGTTGCTGCTGGTTCAAAGGGTGATAGTGTCAACTTTTCTAGCACAAAGTTTAAATCCCAAGCTGGTAATGGTGGTTTCCTTGGAGGTTTTACATTCTTGATTCCTCTGAGGAACTGCCTGAGCAAAGGGTGCGAAAAACAGGTGGATCAAAGCTGTATTCTGCTGAAATAGCTGATGCATGTATCTTGATGGAGGAGTAGGACAGGCCTGAATGAAGAAGTTCGCCAGATACTCCAGAATGTTAGGCATATCTATGTTTGACACATCTTTTCCTCTTTCCGTACTCCAAATGACAAACCTTTTCCATTTTCCAGCATAGTTCCTTCTTGTTGAAGGTCTGCGCTTCAAGAATAATGTCTTTAACTCTTTGGGAGAGTTCTGGATTAGCTGCTGCTATGTGATGTTCCATGCAGTCAGTTGCAGCGTTTTTAGGTTTGGATGTATGATGCTGTAGTTGTTCTGAGTTAACATCAAAGGCATCAGGGGTATTGGCCACATATTGTTCCGAGACATGCTCTTCAGAAGTGGGTACCAGTGTTGTCTTGGCCAGTTTGGAGCTATCAGGATTATCCTTGGACGTTCTTCCTTGATTTTTAGTAGTACCTTGTGTATCAAAGGGAGAGGTGGGAATGCATATGCTGTTAGGCCTTTCCAGTTGAAGGAGAGTGAGTCCACTTTCCATGCTAGTGGGTGGAATGTCCTTGTGCAGAATTTTTTGAGCTGGTGATTGAGAGGTGATGCGAATAGGTCTATCTGTGGCATTCCCCATTTCTTTGAGATGGTCTTGAAGATGTCCGGGTGCAGCTTCCATTCGTGGGCATCCGAAGTGGTTCTGCTTAATATGTCTGCTAGAGTATTGTCTTTCCCGGTACAAATATTGCCTGTAACTGAATGTTGTAGCTGAGTGCCAGGGTCCACAGCTCCAAGGTCATTCTGCATAGGGGGTATGAATGAGTGCCTCCCTGTTTGTTGATGTACCACATGACTGTGGTGTTGTCTGTCCTTATCATCAACTGTCCCTCTTTGAGAAATGGTTTGAACTTTTGGATTGCCAGTTTTACTGCCAGCATTTCTTTTAGATTGATGTGCAGGTGAAGTTGATCCTGTGTCCACAATCCTTGCACGCATTTGTCCAGCATGTGGGCCCCCATCCTAGGTCTGAAGCGTCTGTTGTGATGGTCTGGCTTGGTTGACATCTGCGAAAGGGTAGGCCTGGGTTTGACTGGCATGCCTGAGCCCACCATAGGAACTCCTGTTTTAAGCATGGAATTAGTGGGATTTCTGTTTCTAGACTGTGTCTGTGTTGGGACCATAAATTCTTTAGGTACCACTGTAGTTTCCTCATATGTAGTCTGGCAAATGGGACCAAGATTATGCATGATGCCATGAAGCCCAAGGCCTGCAGAACTTTTCTTGCTGTTAACTTGTTCAGTTTTGTTAGTGCCAAGAAGTAAAGAGGAAGTTCTTTTGTTTTTCTGTAGTCAGGAATGCCATTTGTTGTACTGTGTCCAATTCAGCCCAAGAATGTCCTTGTTTGGGATGGTATCAGCCTTGACTTTTGTAAATTGACTGTGTATCCCAGTCCTTGTAGCAAGTAAATGACCCTTTGTAAATCTGTTGTCAGCTTGCTTTTGTTGTCCCCTTGTAGCAGGCAGTCGTCCAGGTATGGGTAAATTTGAATTCCTGTAGTCTGCAATGGGCGATTACTGATGCCAGGCATTTTGTGAATACTCTGGGCAGTAGATAAGCCAAAGGGCAATGCTGAGAATTGATAGTGCTCTGATCCTGCAAGAAATCTGAGGTATCTTCTGCAGATTGGTCGAATGGGGACGTGCAGGTATGCCTCCTTGAGATCTAGAGTTACCAGCCAAGACTCCTTGCCCAGCATGGGAAGAAGTTGCTGTAGGGTCAGCATTTTGAATTTTGGGACAATGATGTATGTATTTAAGGTGGACAGGTCGAGAATTGGTCTCCAACTTTTTCCTTTCTTGGAACTAGGAATAGTCTGGAATAGAACCCCTTTCCTTGTTCTGCTGTTGGCACTCTTTCCACAGCTCTCATGTTTGCTAACTCCATTATCTGGCGTAGAGCCTCTGTTTTTTGATTTGGAGGTAGATTTGGCATTCCTCCTTTGACTGGTAAAGTGTGGAAGTGAAACCGGTAACCTTGATCTATGGTTTGTAAAATCCACTTGTCTTTTGTTATGTAGTGCCAGTTCTTTGAAAATAAGGTTAACTTTCCGCCTAGAGGAGCTGTTATTTGTTCCCTGGTAGGCGGATTTAGGATTAAGTCACTGTGGTTGTGCTGATGTAGTGGCAGTGGCTGTGTCTGTGCCTCTGTTGTTACCTTGCCACTGTCGTCCTCTGTAGGCACCTCCTCTGGATTGGTTTCTGCCTCTGGAACGTCTATTCCTGCCCCTTTGAAATTTTGTGGAGTCAGGAAAGGACCAATTTTTGGCAGGCCAGTTCCTGCTAAACCTTGGGTGTTGAACCTGCAAGAAATCTTTAACAGTTTGAACAGATTTTGCCTTCTCTTCCATTTTCTTCATAACCTGCTGGGCAGGTGTACCAAACAAACTTGTCTTGTCCATAGGAGCATCTAGCAACTTAGCTTTAACATGATCCGGTAAAGCTTGTTCCTTTAGCCATGCATGCCTTCTTATCACTGTGCCTGTCATGGCTGATCTAAATGAAGCCTCCAGTGCATCATAGCCACATTTTAAGGAATGGTTGCTAACCTGTTGTATGTTATTTACCATCTCTAATACATATTTCTTATCAAGAGATTCATCAGAGGTTAGTTTTTTAGTTAACTGATCAAGCATAAACTCTTGGTATTGTATCATGTGAAACTGACAGTTTAAAGCTCTAGCTGAGAGAGTAGCTGAAGTGTAGACCTTTTACCCCATCTGTCTAATGACCTTGCTTCCCTTTCAGAAGGAATAGGGTTTTAGCTGTGGTCGCTACTGCCTTGGGACCCTGGGATATAGTTTCTGGGTCTGCAAGAGGGGCCTTGTAAAGGTGGTGATGAGTATCTGGCACCCTGTAAAATCTGTCTGGTTTGGCAGGGGCTGGGGGTAAAGAATCTGGAGCGGAGCAAACATCATTGAAAGCATCATCCACCACAGAGAGAACAGGAGGTATAGCTAAGGGCCTGTGCTGTGGGAGGTGCAGAAAGGTCCTAAGTCTTTTCCTGGAGTCTGAAAAATCCTGTTGCTGCCATTGGAACTGTTCTCGCATGGCATGCAAGGTTTCCCCAAAGGAAATCTTTATGAGGTATTTGTTTCCCACAGGTTAAACAATTGTTAACTTTTTCTGACATCGGCTGAGGCAAGAAAGAGTCCCCAACGGGGTACTTAGCTTTAGAAGTCTTCGAAGTAGTATTCGGTAGAAGTAATCTCTGGATCCGACCGGCACTTGCGAACAGCTTCTGCTTCGGGCGCCACGCGGCAAGAAAGACTGAGGAAAATGGCGTCGGCTGATGCTTATATACCCGAAGACCAACAGAGATGACGTCGGGTGGAGTGCGACATCAGCCGAAGCCGGACCCGGACTTTGGAATCCGGCCGACTGCAGGGCTGCCTGACGACAGGACAACCCACTTGTTATGACTGCAGATGCATCCATGAAGGACATCATTATACATCACAGACACCATTGAAACAACTGTAGCTGCAAAACATTATACATCACTTATAATCTATCCAGTTATTGCCAGTTAAGCATCATATGGCTCTCTCAAATCCTGCCTCTTAAACCTCGTTCCTTCTCTGCATATACTGTTCCCACAATTCCCATTTTTACTATGTAGTTTGCTCATTCCCTTTTCTAAAGATCCGAATTCCAATTGTTTATGTCTGTTACTATATTCACTACTTCTAATAAAGTTGGTCTAGAGTTTCATTTCCTTTTTCTAGTAATTGCTTTTCTGGCAGTCACCATAATTCGACTCAGCAAGGCTGTAGTATGTCTAGGCAATTCTGATTCTGTATCACAGCTCACAAAAATCACCTCCCCATTCAATCCAATCTGCTAAACCAGCATCTCCAACACAGCAGTCCACAGGGAATCACTAAAGTCTGCCAGCTCACCACACTCCCAAAAAACATGTTCCAAGCCACCTCTTTCCTGCCCATCACACCTCCAACATTTGCTATCCACATGAGGAAAAAATTATTGGAGTCTATTAGGGGTATAAAAATAAACACTTCCAGGTAAAGATCCTAAATCTTCTAGACTTTGTTGCATACTTGGGAAATGCACATCATCTCTTTGTGAATTGCTCATCTAATCTCTCTTCCCAAGCCATTCTAAGCTCCTCTGATTGTTATAGTTATCACGCAATATTTTATATACTCTACTAATTATTCCTTTTATAATGGCTGCTTCTGTTCTAGATTCTATTAAAAACTCTACCGGTGCTCATCTTTCATTTAAGAGACCCCTATTTCTTTCTCTTTGCCTATTCTCTGATATCAGTCCTTGTTAGGGAAGGAAATCTTTAACCTGCAGTCCAAATAAATTCTTAGCTTCCTCCCATTCTATTACCTTTCCCTTTATAGTTATTTGCTCCCAATACCTTGACTCCTTTGCCAGTTTTCTCCAATAAATTCAATCCCCCTCTTGCCTATTATCTGCATCCCTAACCACAGTTACCCCTATCAGCATAAACTATTTCCACCATTCTTGGGCTGGTTTAGTTCTTAGACTACTCCCCTCTATTTTATGAATATAATATTCTGTGTGATTTTTGTTGTTCTCTGTAACAGACTGAATCCAAAATCCAAATCTCTCCTAATTTCTTGAGCTTCGCCCCGTATCATCATTATTCCTTTCCACTTAGTTTTCTGCTTGTGTTACAGATAGGAGCCTTAACTGTGTTGCTCTAAAATACCCCCTCAAATTGGCTAATCCTACTCTGCAAAACAAAGGAACAGGAATGTATAAATGTAATGACGTAATATGTGCAGTTACATTTTAGAAGGGTGTTTTATATATTTAAAACATTTAAATTATACCATTCCAGTTCCTGGAGTTTTTAATTGTTATTCCAAAGGACTTGTAATACATTTGGGCTTGTTCTGGGTGTAATTCATATTATGTGGGAATGACCACTAGAAGTTTAAAAGAAAGAATTAGAGCGCATAGTTATGTTACCAGAAAGAACAACAGTCTTAGTTCCCTATACAAACACAACGTTGAATGCAAAGTTTATAAAAAAATTATTTTTTCTGTATTGGAATCGGTACCTAAGGATACCGGTGGGGTGGGGGGTAATTATAAAAATCAAATTGAAAAGACAGAAACTTTGCGGCAATCCAGATTAGGTGCAGACAACCCCCCAGGATTAAATGATAATGATTAAATAATATGATATAATGATATCATTATTAACAAATGTTTTCTTGGAGACCAAAGGCATAGAGTTTTATAAAGACAAGTTAATTTTCCAAAGAACTGCTATTTCAATGTTTTTAATGATTTTTTATTGTGTTTTTGTAGGTTTTTTTTAGGTTAACTATTGTCAATTGTTAATTAAACATGTGGTTGATTACAGATCTTTTATTGGGTGTGTGAACTTATTAAAATGATTGTGCTTTATCAGTGATACGTTATTCTGAGGAAGTCATTCTGTATTGAAGAAAGCGAAGAATAAATCAGTGATAGGCTAATTTTACTGGGTTTTGGCTGTTTCTTCACTTTCTACTGCAGAATTGTTTTGCTTTGGCTTGTCTCCAGTTTCTCTTCATCAGATTGTCTCCATGGAAACAAGAGAACCAGACAGCCAGTTTCTCTATCAGGCTGTTTCCATGGAAATGAACACCAGTTGCAGAATTGCAGCTTAGTATACATGCATTTGCTATAAAAAAAATTCATGTTGTTGTTGCGTCTTTCGGCTTTTCCCAGTTAGGGGTCACCACAGCGGAACTCCGGTTCGCTAATGATTGGCAGTTGTTTTTTACATGCTGAGTTGCCGGCCCTAATGCACAACCTTCGACGAAGGTACGTCCATTCACACGTCTCCACAGTAGACGCTCTAGCTGAGAATCGAATGGGACAATGTCTTGCTGTGAGGCGACAACGCTACCGCAGCACCACCACCGCAGATCAGAAAAAAGCCTCATAATATTCAATAGTTTTTCATTGACTTTTTTCATTGACTTGTTCTCTCTCAAAACTAAGCAGTCTAAGGTCCTTAACCCAGTCATTTCTCCATGCAAGAACGAGAAAAAAGCATATTAATTTTAACTTTGTCATGCCTTTTTAACCAGGCTTTTTTTTTTTTTTTTTTTTACTGTATTGCCTGTATTCCTCAAAATGGTATGAGAGAGAGAGAGAGAGGAAGGGGAAAAAACAGCACATGTACAATCCGCATTATACTTAAAAACAGCACACAAAGAAAACCATATACCACAAATATGGTACTATTAAGAAAAGAAAATGTTTTCTTCACTTATAGTTAAGCTTTCACCCCTCCCCAAAGCATTTTTCCAAAGACTAATGACATGAGGGCATATACTTTACAGTCCCCCCACAAGTCCAACAAAGTTTGAAAAAGTCCAATATTGCCAGATTTTCTTGCTCTGTCATATTTCACAAATAGAATTACTGCACTGTAATCCTACAGTAAGTTACTGGTTTTATTACTGTTCTCCATCACCCAAGTCCTGTCTCTGCTTCATTTCCAACTTACTCTCGATTCTTCTAGTCAACTCTTTTGCTCTCTTCCTTCTCTCCAACATTTTCTGTTGAAATACTGGAAAAGGTTTCACAAGTACAGTCTTCGCTGTCGTCTTTACTACCAGAAGAACAAGCAGGAGAATTCCCTTCTGTTTCACAGGTCACTCTTTGTTTGACAAACTTCTGTATTTCCTCCTTAGCACAGACTTCATCAAAAAATTATTTTGTCCCTCCAGGAATAAATACCTTAAAGACAGCTGGATACAGCAGTTTGAAACTCATACCTGCGTCTCAACATTCCCTGAACAGTGGAATGAATTTACTTCTCTTCTGCCTGGTGTACAGCGAGTAATCATTTTCCACAAACACTCTGCTGTCTTCCACTTTTAGTATTGCGCCCTTCTGCCACAGATTTGTCAGAATCAAATCTTTCTGCTGGTAGGATTGCATATTTACTATTAAAGGTCTAGGTTGCTTTCTTATAGTTAGGTTTGGAGAATACACATGATGTGCCCCTTTCAACTAAACTCCTGCTGTGAAGTACCAGTCAAGTTGCTTATTTGTGCTTTCATAAAATGAATGCAGTCTGTTCCTTCCAGCTTCTCTGGTTTAGCTGAAAATCTCAGGTTTTCCCTATATGCTTTGTCCTCTAATTGTATTATTTCTGAAGCATCTCTTCCTGAGCAGTTTCATATTTAGCCAGCCTTTTCTTCATTTCCTCTGATTTTTGCAGCTTTATCATGTCATCTGAATATCTATTTAAAGCTTCATCCACTTTTCCAGCCTTTTGTTGTGTTGATCTACTCCATCATTGTTTTGTTTATTTTAACCAGGTCTGTATGCAGTTGTCTTATATCTTCCTGTAGGTTACTGTAAGTCATGTCTGAAGGCTGCATTGTTTTTTGCTGAACAGCTCCAGAACGTTCCCAGTCAGTGCTTCTTCCTCACGTTTTGTAGCTGATTTTTCCAGGTCTTCTGTATTTATTCCTGACATCCAGGCAGTGCACTTACTAGTCAGTTACTAAAATTTACCCATAAACACAAGCCTACAGGCCTTCTCTGCTAAGTTTCTGTTTTCACACTGGGAGAGCTAGAAACAACCTGTTACTCAATGTGCAGCCATCTTGGAAGAACATGTATTTATTGTTTTAAGGAAAGTCCTTCTTTATTGCACAACTTATAACAAAGGGATTGTGTTTAGATCTAGGGACATCATTGCCTTCCTTTAATAAGCCCTCATTAGGCCGATCATTGGATATAATGCACCCATTGCCATGTATCTGTTCAAATACATGCAACAGCACTTGCTAAAAAAACAATTACAAGGGCTACACATGTCCTACATGGACCAAATCAAAGCCTCATCACTATACTCAGTACCTTACAGACTAAGAAGTGATCTGTGTCTGACATACAAGGCATCATCAGACCACTTGCAACACATCAGCAAGTCAAATGGCATCAGAAACAGTCTAAGGATCTAAACATTTTCTGTAACAACAACAGAATGGTTTTAGGGGGACAGGTATATCACTACAGAGGATACCACTGCTCTGGAACAGACTCCTCATCCGCATAAAACAAAGGTCATCCCTGACCATTTTCCAGTGCAACTTAGCTCTATGGATGGGAAACAGAAAATGTATCCCAGGACTGCCCACTGTACTACTAATGGACAGAGGCAGCTCCTAAATGCTTTATCCCATGGATGGGTCCCCTCAAATTATCTATGGTATGATTCCAGTTATTCTCATTATGGGTAATATATAATTATCGACCATGGAATGGGTAAGGTCAATCTATAACCAAATGGGGTAGGCTATTTTTAGCACAAAAGGGAAAGTGGATAGGCATAAAAAGTCCTGCAATGGCAGTTACTTTAGTACATACTTAGCAGCAGCTACTATATCTTTAACATCACTGGATAACCATTTGCTTAATACTTTTACCGCTGCCGCTTTTTTAAATTTTCCATTTCTAGCACTAGTATTTTTTTCTTCCGTAATACAACTGAAACCTCCCTGTTAGGATGAGACTGCCCTTCTAAGCACCATAATACAACTGAAACCTCCTGTTACGATGAGACTGCCCTTCTAAGCACCATAATACAACTGAAACCTCCTGTTACGATGAGACTGCCCTTCTAAGGACCATAATACAACTGAAACCTCCCTGTTAGGATGAGACTGCCCTTCTAAGCACCGTAATACAACTGAAACCTCCTGTTAGGATGAGACTGCCCTTCTAAGGACCATAATACAACTGAAACCTCCCTGTTAGGATGAGACTGCCCTTCTAAGGACCATAATACAACTGAAACCTCCTGTTGGGATGAGACTGCCCTTCTAAGGACCATAATACAACTGAAACCTCCTGTTAGGATGAGACTGCCCTTCTAAGGACCGTAATACAATTGAAACCTCCCTGTTAGGATGAGACTGCCCTTCTAAGCACCGTAATACAACTGAAAAGTACAGTTTTGTACCTACCATAAATGTAGATGTTCGAAGATCCACATTGCTGCAGTCCTTACATATGGGGTAGTCCGCTGTCCTCGGTCGGCCCGAATACCAAAGTATTAGGCTGACGTTCGTCATGGGCGCTCAGATCTGACATCAGAGCGTCAGGGTATAAAAGCGCATGACCGACGTCATATCCTCAGTCTTTTCTTGCCCCAGATGTCAGAAGGCCCTAAAAAGAAAGGCCACAGCCCAAAAACAGGATACCTCCCAAAAACATGCCCAACAACAACCATCACCCAAACCATATAACCATGCCAAACTACAGAGGGGAAGGAGGGAGGGTAAATTGGACTGCAGCAATGTGGATCTTCGAACATCTACATTTATGGTAGGTACAAAACTGTACTATGTTCTTCATCTCACACTGCTGCAGTCCTTACATATGGGTAGAATCCCAAAGCAGAGGTAAAGGGAGGATGGCAAAATCATAAAGCATTAGGGGCTGCTAAAATGCCCTGTAATATTGCAGTGGCAAATCCAGCCCTAGACTTAGAGTAAAGAGGAAGGTGGTAATGCTTGGAAAAAGTATGTACTGAACTCCAAGTGGCTGCTTCCAAAATATCTTTTGTAGCTACCCCCCTTAGAAAGGCAGTAGAAGTGGCAGTAGCTCTAGTGGAATGAGGTCTGATTCCAGCCGGAATCTCCTTACCATGATGGGAATAACAGAAAGAAATACAAAACCCAATCCATTTAGAAACAGTTTGTTTTGAAACAGGTTTTCCCTGAGAACCCAAAGCAAAAGAAACAAACAACTGCTGAGACTGCCTGAACCCCTTGGTTCTGCTCAAATAATAACGTAACTGCCTGTGAATATCCAAAGTATGCAAAATCTTCTCCCCTTTATTTTGGGGTTTGCATAAAAAGTAGGCAAATGAATAGTTTGGTTCAAGGCCACACTAGAAACCACTTTAGGCATAAAGGAAGGATTAAATGCAAAGATACCCTATCCTTATGAAAAATCAGGAAAGGTTCCACTGCCATAAGGGCCTGTAATTCAGAAACCCTTCTTGCAGAGGTAATGGCCAACAAAAAAGCAGTCTTCCATGATAAATACTTTAACTCGGCCGTAGCTGCAGGCTCAAAAGGTTGTAGAGTAAGCTTTTCCAACACAAAATTGAGATCCCAAGCAGGAGTAGGAGCTCTACGTGGGGGTCTTATGTTCTTTGCCCCTCTAAGAAATTGCTTAAACAAAGGATGGGAAAATAAAGGAGGGTCACAGTCATAGTGAGCAGAAATGGCTGCAGCATGAACCTTTATCGAGGAGAAAGACAAACCCTTGTCCAATAACTCAGTAAGATATTGAAGAGAAACACTTAAATCAGGCTTGGAAACATCAAAGTCCTTCGCTTTGCTCCAAAGAAAAAATCTCCTCCATTTATCAGCGTAAACTTTCCTTGTACTAGGCCTTCTGGCCTCCAAAATAACATTCAAAACTTGTTGTGGAAGCTGAGACCCTCCAGGGTCTAAAACAGAATATGCCAGGCTGTGAGATGCAGAGACTGAATCTTGACATTGAGGAAGTGATTGCCCTCCTGAGACAAAAGATGTGGAATCAAAGGCAGAGGCCATGGAGGCTCCCGTACCAAACTCCTCAGTAGTGGGTACCAGTGCTGTCGAGGCCAATCTGGCGCTATCAGAATCATGGATGGCTTGTCTTTTCTGGCCTTCAGGAGTACCTTGGGAATGAGAGGCAGAAGTGGAAAGGCATAGACGTGAAGATTGCTCCAACTGAATGATAGAGCATCCACCTTCCAAGCTGTGGGATGAAACATTTTTGTGCAAAACTTTGGCAACTGGTAATTTAGTGGAGAAGCGAACAGATCTATGTCTGGAGTCCCCCATAGCACTGTCAACTTTTGAAACACATGAGGATCCAGTTTCCACTCGTGAGGATCCACAATTTGTCTGCTCAACACATCCGCTAAGGAGTTCTGTGCTCCTGGTAGAAACCTTGCCTGAAGATTGAGGTGTAAACTGAGAGCAGTCTCCCACAAAATCATCGCTTGCCTGCAAAGAGGGTACGAATGGGTTCCCCTTGCTTGTTGATGTACCACATGACAGTAGTGTTGTCTGTTTGAATCAACACCTGTCCTGGGTGAAGTAAATCTTTGAAAGCCATCAATGCAAATTGGACTGCTAACATCTCCTTCAAGTTGATATGCAAATGTTGAAGTCTGACAGGCCACGTGTCTTGCACCCATTTTCCATTGAGGTGTGCTCCCCAAGCCTTGTCCGAGGCATCTGTCGTTAGAATCTGACTCGCCTCTGGTCAGGTCACAGAGAGTCCCTTGTTTAGGTGACATTCCTGAGCCCACCACAAAAATTCTTTCTGAATGCAAGGTATTATCTGAATGACAGTGTCTAGATCTTAGCAGTGTTGTGTCCATACATTTTTGAGATACCATTGAAGCTTCCTCATATGCAGTTTGGCATTGGGAAGCACCAGAATACAAGATGCCATGAACCCCAAGGCTTGAAGGACTGTCCTTGCAGTCAGCCTGGACTGTAGAGACATTTGATGGAAATAAAGAGAAAGGCTTCTTTGTTTGTCCGGGGTCGGCCATCTGGGAAGCTGTATTCAGTCTCACACCCAGAAAGCACATGTCCTGAGAGGGTACTAGACTGGACTTTATTTCGTTCACAGAATACCCTAGGCATCTTAACACTACCATCACATACTGTAGATGATGCAGAAGTTCGTCTTTGTGTTGTGCAATAATCAGGCAATCGTCCAAATAAGGATAAATCTGTATTCCTCTTAACCTGAAAAAGGCTATCACTGGAGCCAGAACCTTTGTGAACACTCTGGGCGCAGTTGATAAGCCAAAGGGCAATGCAGAGAACTGATAATGTAAATTTCCAGCCCGAAAACGCAGGCACCTCCTGCAACTGGGCCTG
This sequence comes from Protopterus annectens, assembly GCF_019279795.1. Taxonomy (NCBI): domain Eukaryota; kingdom Metazoa; phylum Chordata; order Ceratodontiformes; family Protopteridae; genus Protopterus; species Protopterus annectens. Next base: position 854,714,698 of record NC_056750.1, read on the forward strand.
ATAGGAACATGAAGATAAGCCTCTTTGAGATCCAGAGTTACCATCCAGTGATCTTTTCCCAACAGAGGTAAAAGCTGTTGTAACGTCAGCATTTTGAACTTTGGAATGTCCAGATAAGTGTTGAGGACAGATAAATCCAAAATTGGTCTCCACGTGTTCCCTTTCTTTGGTACTAGAAACAGGCGAGAATAAAATCCTAGTCCCACTTCTGACAGAGGAACTGGCTGTATAGCTCCTATTTGAAGAAGTAAAGAAATCTGCTTGTGAGCCTCTATCCTTTGCCGAGGAGGAACGTCTGGCATGCCTTTGAAAGGAGGCAATGTATGGAAATAGAACTTGTAGCCTCGGTTTATAATGTCCAATACCCATTTGTCCTGGGTGACTAAAAGCCAGTTTTGCTTGAAGAGTGCTAACTTTCCTCCCAAAGGAGCTGCCAGGGAAGAAGAATCTGGCAGCTGGAAATGCAGGTCATTGGGCCTGTTTACGAAAGGACTGGCCCCTGCCCTCACCTGCAGATTGTGCAGGTGAACTCCAAGTTCTAGGCCTGAATGTACTGTGAGCTCTGCCCCTGCCACGTCTAGATCTACCCCTAGACTGAGAATCAGAAGAAGGGTAGGGTCCACCCCTTAGTAGGCCAATTTCTACCAAACTTAGGAGGTTGAACCTGCAAAAAATCTTTAACAGTCTGCATTGACTTAGCCTTGTCTTCCATTTTCTTCAAAACCGACTCCACAGGGGGACCAAACAAAACTTCAGACTGTAAAGGGGCATCCAGAATTCTAGTTTTAACATGCTCGGACAAATTCTGATCCTTAAGCCAGGCGTGCCTACGAAGAACTGAACCAGTGGCAGCCACCCTAGAAGAGGCCTGTACAGCATCAAAACCACACTGCAAAGAATGCTTACTCACCTGTTCAGAGACATGTACTAAATCTTGCAATTCTTTACACTCTATGCCCTCTGCCAAAGCATCCACTTTAGATTTTAGCTGAGAAAGGAGGAAATTCTGATACTTCAACATATGAAACTGGCAATTTAAAGCCCTCATTGCTAAAGTAGAAGAGGTATACACCTTCTTACCCCATCTATCCAAAGCTCTAGCTTCCTTATCTAGAGGAACCGGATTCTTTACAACAGAAGCTCTAACACCCTTAGGCCCCTGACTAATAGTTTCTGGGTCCGCCCTAGGACTCTTATACAGATATTTATGAGCCTCAGGCACCCTGTAATACCTGTCCGGTTTAACTGGCGCAGGAGGCAAAAAATCTGGATTAAGGGAAGCCTCCGAGAAAACATCTTGAACAACATCCAAAACAGGAGGTATAGCCAAGGGTCTATGCTGTGGTAAAAACAAGAATTCCCTAAGCCTCTTCCGTGTATCAGAGAAATCCTGTCCTTCCCACTTAAAGTGCTCCCTCATGGAATGCAGAGTTTCTGAAAATGAAAAATCCTCTGGAGGAGAAGCAGAAGGAGTGGAATCCTCTGCATCAGAATCTGAATAAGGGGGAAAATCTTGAATATCTTCAGCAGAAGAGTCTGAGTCATCTGAGGCCTGATCCAAACTTTCCAACTCTGGCTCCACCCTGGGCCTCTTATCAGGAGGGGGCATAGAACCTCTAATTAAAGAAATCAAATCTTCTGCCATTTTAAGCATGTGCTTTTTAGGCACAGACCCTGAAGTACCTGGAGGGACACCAAAGGAAGGCAAAACAGACCTGCCCTTAGAAGAAGCCTTAGAAATAGTAGCAGAAGGCCTAACCACCTTAGGCATAGAAGGGAGAACAGTAACCTGAGAGGCCCCTTCAGCTTGACCCGACTCCTGTGAGGCCACATCCTGCAAAATCAAAGTTTCCCCCTGAAACTCAACAGAAACTTCAGCCGGATCCACCTGCTCCACTGTAGTTTCTGCAGGACCGGCGTCCGAAACAGACGAATCAACCTGTCTAGGTTTCAAGGATTTGTCTTTGCGCTTCTTCGTGGAAGCGGGAGTCGGAGGATCCGACGGCATAGTATAATTACACCGCTTACCAAAGACTAACCTAGCACAATCTAACCTTCTTTTTATAGTGCGCTTATTAAACCTAGCACAAAACCGACACCCGACTACGTCGTGGTCCGTCCCAAACAAGGAATGCAAAGAGAGTGATAATCCCTATGCGGTATCTGTTTCCCACAAGAAATACAATTATTCACTTTTTCTGACATCCGGAATTAACTGAGGCAAGAAAAAACAAAAATATTCCCCAACGGGGTACTTAGCCCAACTTGGTTTCGGTCTGAAACTCAGAATACGAAAATTTCAGAACGCCGAACGGCACTTGCAACGCTGCTTCTGCATCGGACCATGCGGCAAAAAAGACTGAGGATATGACGTCGGTCATGCGCTTTTATACCCTGACGCTCTGATGTCAGATCTGAGCGCCCATGACCAACGTCAGCCTAATACTTTGGTATTCGGGCCGACCGAGGACAGCGGACTACCCCATATGTAAGGACTGCAGCAATGTGAGATGAAGAACATCTTCCTGTTAGGATGAGACAGCCCTTCTAAGGACCATAATACAACTGAAACCGCCTGTTAGGATGAGACTGCCCTTCTAAGGACCATAATACAACTGAAACCTCCCTGTTAGGATGAGACTGCCCTTCTAAGGACCATAATACAACTGAAACCTCCTGTTAGGATGAGACTGCCCTTCTAAGGACCATAATACAACTGAAACCTCCTGTTGGGATGAGACTGCCCTTCTAAGCACCATAATACAACTGAAACCTCCTGTTGGGATGAGACTGCCATTCTAAGCACCATAACACAACTGAAACCTCCTGTTAGCATGAGACTGCCCTTCTAAGCACCACAATACAACTGAAACCTCCCTGTTAGGATGAGACTGCCCTCCTAAGCACCATAGTACAACTGAAACCTCCTGTTAGGATGGGACTGCCCTCCTAAGGACCATAGTACAACTGAAACCTCCCTGTTAGGATGAAACTGCCCTTCGAAGCACCACAATACAACTAAAACCTCCTGTTAGGATGGGACTGCCCTTCTAAGGACCATAATACAACTGAAACCTCCCTGTTAGGAGGAGACTGCTCTTCTAAGCACCATAATACAACTGAAACCTCCCTGTTAGGATGAGACTGCCCTTCTAAGCACCATAATACAACTGAAACCTCCCTGTTAGGGTGAGACTGCCCTTCTAAGCACCATAATACAACTGAAACCTCCTGATAGGATGGGACTGCCCTTCTAAGCACCATAATACAACTGAAACCTCCTGTTAGGATGAGACTGCCCTTCTAAGCACCGTCATACAACTGAAACCTCCTGTTAGGATGAGACTGCCCTTCTAAGGACCATAATACAACTGAAACCTCCCTGTTAGGATGAGACTGCCCTTCTAAGCACCATAATACAACTGAAACCTCCTGTCAGGATAAGACTGCCCTTCTAAGGACCATAATACAACTGAAACCTCCTGTTAGGATGAGACTACCCTTCTAAGGACCATAATACAACTGAAACCTCCTGTTAGGATGAGACTGCCCTTCTAAGCACCATAATACAACTGAAACCTCCTGTTGGGATGAGACTGCCCTTCTAAGCACCATAATACAACTGAAACCTCCTGTTAGGATGAGACTGCCCTTCTAAGCACCATAATACAACTGAAACCTCCTGTTAGGATGAGACTGCCCTTCTAAGCACCTTAATACAACTGAAACCTCCTGTTAGGATGAGACAGCCCTTCTAAGCACCATAATACAACTGAAACCTCCTGTTAGGATGAGACTGCCCTTCTAAGCACCATAATACAACTGAAACCTCCTGTTAGGATGAGACTGCCCTTCTAAGGACCATAATACAACTGAAACCTCCTGTTAGGATGAGACTGCCCTTCTAAGGACCATAATATAACTGAAACCTCCCTGTTAGGATGAGACTGCCCTTCTAAGGACCATAATACAACTGAAACCTCCTGTTATGGTGAGACTGCCCTTCTAAGGACCATAATACAACTGAAACCTCCCTGTTAGGATTCGACTGCCCTTCTAAGGACCATAATACAACTGAAACCTCCTGTTAGGATGAGACTTCCCTTCTAAGGACCATAATGCAACTGAAACCTCCCTGTTAGGATGAGACTGCCCTTCTAAGGACCATAATACAACTGAAACCTCCTGTTAGGATGAGACTGCCCTTCTAAGCAACATAATACAACTGAAACCTCCTGTTAGGATGAGACTGCCCTTCTAAGGATCATAATACAACTGAAATCTCCCTGTTAGGATGAGACTGCCCTTCTAAGGACCACAATACAACTGAAACCTCCTGTTAGGATGAGACTGCCCTTCTAAGGACCATAATACAACTGAAACCTCCCTGTTAGGATGAGACTGCCCTTCTAAGGACCATAATACAACTGAAACCTCCTGTTAGGATGAGACTGCCCTTCTAAGCACCATAATACAACTGAAACCTCCCTGTTAGGATGAGACTGCCCTTCTAAGGACCATAATACAACTGAAACCTCCTGTTAGCATGAGACTGCCCTTCTAAGCACCCTGCAGAATTTCACAATCATTTCTTACTATACTAACTACTAAACCTGGTATTTAATACAAATTAGCTAATGTATTTAACTTATTATTACATACAACATTTTTTTTCACTCTACATAACCATAGTATCAGAAATAGTATGCGTAATTTTGGGCATGAACTTGGATTTCTTCTAGAGAACAACAGTTGCCTCTTTTCCCCAAAAACAAGAGGAAGCAATCATTTCATATCCACAATTACCTAATAAATCGACATTGTGTTTAACTAAATGAGTCTCTTGCAGGAAAACATCTCATTTATTCTATTTTAAGTGCTTCATTACTGCATTAATATTAATTAATTTCAGTGTTTTTTTTACAATAAAGGCTAGGAATTCTCATTAGATAGCCATTATTCTTACTGTATTTGAGTCTACCTAAATGCAGTAGTCCTTCCTTTCTAGCAGCTAAACTATTAAAATAGAAACATACTAAATTAACAAAAACTATATACACTAGATTTTTAATATTTACAAATAAACTAAACATGGATATCAGCGTTCCCAATCTTCCTTCAACAGTAAACAAAACACAGCTACTTGCTATTCTAAGGTGAAAAAAATACAACCTTAGCAGAGGAAGTAGCTACTGTAAAAATTTCCTTAGGGATAATTATTTTATACACTGGAGACCTACAGATGATGGGTAAATCAAGTGAACCATGATTAAGTAACCATAACTACGTCTAAATACACCTAAATGTCTTAATATCTGTTCATCGAATTATGAAATACAAATACTTAGAATTACAAAACAAGAAATGGTAATATCCTCAAAGATAAACAGTCTAAACTTAAACACACATTTATAAATTCTCTAACAAATTAATATTTCAATTTCATTAAACAATACTGTACTACCAATATTTAATGAGTAGATATTAAAACTGTATTGGTTGATATTACTCTTATCTTCACCCACATCACATAATTTTTTTCCTAACAGTTTAAAATGCGTATTCTATCCAGTGAAAAAACTGTTAAGATCCACAACTACTTCCAATATCAACATGTGCACACACTATTACTACTACCAATATCAACACATGCACACACTGAGATTACTACTTCCAATAACAACACGTGCAGACACTGAGATTACTACTTCCAATATCAACACGTGCACACACTGAGATTACTACTTCTAATATCAACACGTGCACAAATTAAGATTACTACTTCCAATATCAACACGTGCACACACTGAGATTACTACTTCCAGTATCAACACGTGTACACACTGAGATTACTACTTCCAATATCAACATGTGCAGACACTGAGAATACTACTTCCAACTTCAACACGTGCACAAAGATTACTACTTCCAATATCAACACGTGCACAAATTAAGATTACTACTTCCAATATCAACACGTCCACAAATTAAGATTACTGCTTCCAATATCAACACATGCACACACTGAGATTACTACTTCCAGTATCAACACGTGTACACACTGAGATTACTACTTCCAATATCAACATGTGCAGACACTGAGAATACTACTTCCAACTTCAACACGTGCACAAAGATTACTACTTCCAATATCAACACGTGCACAAATTAAGATTACTACTTCCAATATCAACACGTCCACAAATTAAGATTACTACTTCCAATATCAACACATGCACACACTGAGATTACTACTTCCAGTATCAACACAACACACGTACACACTGAGATTACTTCTTCCAATATCAACAAGTGGACACATTGAGATTACTACTGCCAATAGTAACATGTGCACACACTGAGATTACTACTTCCAATATCAACACGTGCACAGATTATTCTTTCAATATCAACAGGTGCATACACTGAGATTACTACTTCCAATAGTAACACGTGAACACACTGAGATTACTACTTCCAATATAAACAGGTGCACACACTGAGATCAATATCAACACGTGCACACATTGAGATTACTACTTCCAGTATCAACACATGCACACACTGAGATTACCACTTCCAATATTAACACGTGCAGACACTGATATTACTACTTCCAATATCAGCACATGCACACCTTGAGATTACTACTTCCAATATCAACACTTGCCACCTTGAGATTACTACTTCCAATATCAACATGTGCACACACTGAGATTACTACTTCCAATATCAACATATGCACACACTGAGATTACTACTAATATCAACACGTGCACACACTGAGAATACTAGCCCCAATTATCAACATGTGCACACATTACTACTTACAATATAAACAGGTGCACACACTGAGATCAATATCAACACGTGCACACACAGAGATTACTACTTACAATATAAACAGGTGCACACACTGAGATCAATATCAACACGTGCACACACTGAGATTACTACTTACAATATAAACAGGTGCACACACTGAGATCAATATCAACACGTGCACACACTGAGATTAGTACTTACAATATAAACAGGTGCACACACTGAGATCAATATCAACACGTGCACACACTAAGATTACTACTTCCAATATCAACAGGTGCACACACTGAGATTACTACTTCCAATATCAACACGTGCACACACTGAGATTACTACTTCCAATATAAACAGGTGCACACACTGAGATCAATATCAACAAGAGAGTGATAATCCCTATGCGGTATCTGTTTCCCACAAGAAATACAATTATTCACTTTTTCTGACATCCGGAATTAACTGAGGCAAGAAAAAACAAAAATATTCCCCAACGGGGTACTTAGCCCAACTTGGTTTCGGTCTGAAACTCAGAATACGAAAATTTCAGAACGCCGAACGGCACTTGCAACGCTGCTTCTGCATCGGACCATGCGGCAAAAAAGACTGAGGATATGACGTCGGTCATGCGCTTTTATACACTGACGCTCTGATGTCAGATCTGAGCGCCCATGACCAACGTCAGCCTAATACTTTGGTATTCGGGCCGACCGAGGACAGCGGACTACCCCATATGTAAGGACTGCAGCAATGTGAGATGAAGAACATCTTCCTGTTAGGATGAGACAGCCCTTCTAAGGACCATAATACAACTGAAACCGCCTGTTAGGATGAGACTGCCCTTCTAAGGACCATAATACAACTGAAACCTCCTGTTAGCATGAGACTGCCCTTCTAAGGACCATAATACAACTGAAACCTCCTGTTAGGATGAGACTGCCCTTCTAAGCACCATAATACAACTGAAACCTCCTGTTGGGATGAGACTGCCCTTCTAAGCACCATAATACAACTGAAACCTCCTGTTAGGATGAGACTGCCCTTCTAAGCACCATAATACAACTGAAACCTCCTGTTAGGATGAGACTGCCCTTCTAAGCACCTTAATACAACTGAAACCTCCTGTTAGGATGAGACAGCCCTTCTAAGCACCATAATACAACTGAAACCTCCTGTTAGAATGAGACTGCCCTTCTAAGCACCATAATACAACTGAAACCTCCTGTTAGGATGAGACTGCCCTTCTAAGGACCATAATACAACTGAAACCTCCTGTTAGGATGAGACTGCCCTTCTAAGGACCATAATACAACTGAAACCTCCCTGTTAGGATGAGACTGACCTTCTAAGCACCATAATACAACTGAAACCTCCTGTTAGGATGAGACTGCCCTTCTAAGCACCATAATACAACTGAAACCTCTCTGTTAGGATGAGACTGCCCTTCTAAGCACCATAATACAACTGAAACCTCCCGTTAGGATGAGACTGCCCTTCTAAGCACCATAATACAACTGAAACCTCCTGTTAGGATGCGACTGCCCTTCTAAGGACCATAATACAACTGAAACCTCCCTGTTAGGATGAGACTGCCCTTCTAAGGACCATAATACAACTGAAACCTCCTGTTAGGATGAGACTGCCCTTCTAAGGACCATAATACAACTGAAACCTCCTGTTAGGATGAGACTGCCCTTCTAAGGACCATAATACAACTGAAACCTCCCTGTTAGGATGAGACTACCCTTCTAAGGACCATAATACAACTGAAACCTCCTGTTAGGATGAGACTGCCCTTCTAAGCACCATAATACAACTGAAACCTCCTGTTAGGATGAGACTGCCCTTCTAAGGACCATAATATAACTGAAACCTCCCTGTTAGGATGAGACTGCCCTTCTAAGGACCATAATACAACTGAAACCTCCTGTTATGGTGAGACTGCCCTTCTAAGGACCATAATACAACTGAAACCTCCCTGTTAGGATTCGACTGCCCTTCTAAGGACCATAATACAACTGAAACCTCCTGTTAGGATGAGACTTCCCTTCTAAGGACCATAATGCAACTGAAACCTCCCTGTTAGGATGAGACTGCCCTTCTAAGGACCATAATACAACTGAAACCTCCTGTTAGGATGAGACTGCCCTTCTAAGCAACATAATACAACTGAAACCTCCTGTTAGGATGAGACTGCCCTTCTAAGGATCATAATACAACTGAAATCTCCCTGTTAGGATGAGACTGCCCTTCTAAGGACCACAATACAACTGAAACCTCCTGTTAGGATGAGACTGCCCTTCTAAGGACCATAATACAACTGAAACCTCCCTGTTAGGATGAGACTGCCCTTCTAAGGACCATAATACAACTGAAACCTCCTGTTAGGATGAGACTGCCCTTCTAAGCACCATAATACAACTGAAACCTCCCTGTTAGGATGAGACTGCCCTTCTAAGGACCATAATACAACTGAAACCTCCTGTTAGCATGAGACTGCCCTTCTAAGCACCCTGCAGAATTTCACAATCATTTCTTACTATACTAACTACTAAACCTGGTATTTAATACAAATTAGCTAATGTATTTAACTTATTATTACATACAACATTTTTTTTCACTCTACATAACCATAGTATCAGAAATAGTATGCGTAATTTTGGGCATGAACTTGGATTTCTTCTAGAGAACAACAGTTGCCTCTTTTCCCCAAAAACAAGAGGAAGCAATCATTTCATATCCACAATTACCTAATAAATCGACATTGTGTTTAACTAAATGAGTCTCTTGCAGGAAAACATCTCATTTATTCTATTTTAAGTGCTTCATTACTGCATTAATATTAATTAATTTCAGTGTTTTTTTTTTTTACAATAAAGGCTAGGAATTCTCATTAGATAGCCATTATTCTTACTGTATTTGAGTCTACCTAAATGCAGTAGTCCTTCCTTTCTAGCAGCTAAACTATTAAAATAGAAACATACTAAATTAACAAAAACTATATACACTAGATTTTTAATATTTACAAATAAACTAAACATGGATATCAGCGTTCCCAATCTTCCTTCAACAGTAAACAAAACACAGCTACTTGCTATTCTAAGGTGAAAAAAATACAACCTTAGCAGAGGAAGTAGCTACTGTAAAATTTCCTTAGGGATAATTATTTTATACACTGGAGACCTACAGATGATGGGTAAATCAAGTGAACCATGATTAAGTAACCATAACTACGTCTAAATACACCTAAATGTCTTAATATCTGTTCATCGAATTATGAAATACAAATACTTAGAATTACAAAACAAGAAATGGTAATATCCTCAAAGATAAACAGTCTAAACTTAAACACACATTTATAAATTCTCTAACAAATTAATATTTCAATTTCATTAAACAATACTGTACTACCAATATTTAATGAGTAGATATTAAAACTGTATTGGTTGATATTACTCTTATCTTCACCCACATCACATAATTTTTTTCCTAACAGTTTAAAATGCGTATTCTATCCAGTGAAAAAACTGTTAAGATCCACAACTACTTCCAATATCAACATGTGCACACACTATTACTACTACCAATATCAACACATGCACACACTGAGATTACTACTTCCAATAACAACACGTGCAGACACTGAGATTACTACTTCCAATATCAACACGTGCACACACTGAGATTACTACTTCTAATATCAACACGTGCACAAATTAAGATTACTACTTCCAATATCAACACGTGCACACACTGAGATTACTACTTCCAGTATCAACACGTGTACACACTGAGATTACTACTTCCAATATCAACATGTGCAGACACTGAGAATACTACTTCCAACTTCAACACGTGCACAAAGATTACTACTTCCAATATCAACACGTGCACAAATTAAGATTACTACTTCCAATATCAACACGTCCACAAATTAAGATTACTGCTTCCAATATCAACACATGCACACACTGAGATTACTACTTCCAGTATCAACACGTGTACACACTGAGATTACTACTTCCAATATCAACATGTGCAGACACTGAGAATACTACTTCCAACTTCAACACGTGCACAAAGATTACTACTTCCAATATCAACACGTGCACAAATTAAGATTACTACTTCCAATATCAACACGTCCACAAATTAAGATTACTACTTCCAATATCAACACATGCACACACTGAGATTACTACTTCCAGTATCAACACAACACACGTACACACTGAGATTACTTCTTCCAATATCAACAAGTGGACACATTGAGATTACTACTGCCAATAGTAACATGTGCACACACTGAGATTACTACTTCCAATATCAACACGTGCACAGATTATTCTTTCAATATCAACAGGTGCATACACTGAGATTACTACTTCCAATAGTAACACGTGAACACACTGAGATTACTACTTCCAATATAAACAGGTGCACACACTGAGATCAATATCAACACGTGCACACATTGAGATTACTACTTCCAGTATCAACACATGCACACACTGAGATTACCACTTCCAATATTAACACGTGCAGACACTGATATTACTACTTCCAATATCAGCACATGCACACCTTGAGATTACTACTTCCAATATCAACACTTGCCACCTTGAGATTACTACTTCCAATATCAACATGTGCACACACTGAGATTACTACTTCCAATATCAACATATGCACACACTGAGATTACTACTAATATCAACACATGCACACACTGAGAATACTAGCCCCAATTATCAACATGTGCACACATTACTACTTACAATATAAACAGGTGCACACACTGAGATCAATATCAACACGTGCACACACAGAGATTACTACTTACAATATAAACAGGTGCACACACTGAGATCAATATCAACACGTGCACACACTGAGATTACTACTTACAATATAAACAGGTGCACACACTGAGATCAATATCAACACGTGCACACACTGAGATTAGTACTTACAATATAAACAGGTGCACACACTGAGATCAATATCAACACGTGCACACACTAAGATTACTACTTCCAATATCAACAGGTGCACACACTGAGATTACTACTTCCAATATCAACACGTGCACACACTGAGATTACTACTTCCAATATAAACAGGTGCACACACTGAGATCAATATCAACAGGTGCACACAGTGAGATTACTACTTCCAATATCGACAGGTGCACACACTGAGATTACTACTTCCAATATCAACACATGCACAAACTGAGATTACTACTTCCAATATAAACAGGTGCACACACTAAGATTACTACTTACTACTTCCAATATCAACAGGTGCACACACTGAGATTACTACTTCCAATATCAACAGGTGCACACAGTGAGATTACTACTTCCAATATCGACAGGTGCACACACTGAGATTACTACTTCCAATATCAACAGGTGCACACAGTGAGATTACTACTTCCAATATCGACAGGTGCACACACTGAGATTACTACTTCCAATATCAACAGGTGCACACAGTGAGATTGCTACTTCCAATATCGACAGGTGCACACACTGAGATTACTACTTCCAATATCAACACATGCACAAACTGAGATTACTACTTCCAATATAAACAGGTGCACACACTGAGATCAATATCAACACGTGCACACATTGAGATTACTACTTCCAATATCAACAGGTGCACACACTGAGATTACTACTTCCAATATCGTGCACACATTGAGATTACTACTTCCAATATCAACATGTGCACAAACTGAGATTACTACTTCCAATATCAACACGTGTACACACTGAGATTACTACTTCCAATATCAGCACGTGCACACACTGAGATTACTACTTCCAATATCAACACGTGTACACACTGAGATTACTACTTCCAATATCAGCATGTGCACACACTGAGATTACTACTTCCAATATCAACACATGCACACACTGAGATTACTACTTCCAATATCAACAGGTGCACAAACTGAGATTACTACTTCCAATATCAACACATGCACAAACTGAGATTACTACTTCTAATATCAACACGTGCATACAATAAAATACTGAGCTTTGGACCAGCAGAGCATTTTGTAATATGCAAGTACTAGGCTATATTATTTACATTCTATCTTGCAATTTCCAGAATTACAGATGTGATTCCCAGAATGTATTAAAACAAACCTGTCATAAACATTCAATATAAACTATTTCTTCTATCCTACAATATTACATACTAAAGATTAAGTTTAGTACAGTTATTTTCTTGGAGAGTATATATTTAAAGCCCCAACAGTTAAGACATCTAACGATAGCTCCAAATGCAAATTTGTTTACAAGACATCTCAGTATAAGCTTCTTTCAATTATAAGCACATTACACATTACTATTTGCCATTAGGTGGATTACATTTTTCTCTTTTAAAGAGTATCTACCTGCATTCCATACCAGAGTAGAAACTTTTAAGCTATCCACAGATGTTAAAGAAAGCACCATATTATTAACCATTACACTAACAATTAAAAAATAACCATATCATTATAGAATTAAAAAGGGATAATTAGTAAGGCATATAAAACATTGCATGATAACTATAGGAATTAGAGGAGGTTAGAAAGGACCAGAAGGGAGACTGGAAAAGTAATTTACAAAGAAGCAATGGAGGACGTATGTATGGCTCCCAAATATGTAAGTCTAGAAGATTTAAGGTTTCTGCTTGGAAGTCTTTGCTTTATTTTATACATCAAGCAGACTCCAAAGGAATTTTCCTTAGACTGCAAATTTTTCAGATGTGAACAGGAAGAAAAAGGTAACTGGCAACATATTTTTGGATGTATAAGGAGTTGGAAGATTTAAAAATTCCATGTAAACTACTCTGTCAGAAATACTAGGTGAGGAAACTGGTCTAAGGAATTTTTTTTAAGCTGTGATACAGAATCAGAACTGCCTAGACATAAGGCCTTCCTGAGTTTAACTCTGGTGGCTGCTAAAAAAACAGTTACTAGCAAAACAAAATAAATATCTAAACCAACCATACTAGAAGTGTTGAATATAGTAACGGAGACATGAGAACTGAAAGTGAAATCTCAGAAAAGAGAGGGAGCAAACTACACAGAAAATGGGAATTGTGTGAACAATACAAGGAGATCAATGCTTTGGAGGAGGAATGAGGTTTAAGAGAAAGCAGGAATTGAATGAGCTACATAATGTTCTCTATAGAAGATTACAGTTGATATATAATGTTTGCAACTGAAAATATGTTAATATGGTTTGTTTTCATTTATATAAATTTAAGACTATGTCATGAAAATAATTCAATAAAAATATTTAAAAAATGTCAACAAAAATTCATTTTCTTTCTAGTAACTGTCTATTTCATAAACACGTAAAAGACTAATTTTTTTTCAAATTCTTTATTTCAATTTATACAATAATACATATACAAGACGATCAACTAACACAAAGAACTATATACAAAGTGCCATGTCTAGCTTACTAACCAATAAAATATGTGCCCAACTCGCTAGGAGAACTCAAACCAGACTCCAAGTATCAAGCCAAGAATAATGGGACTCAAAAAAAATCATAACAACAACCTCAAAACAGAACTAAACCACCGTTAATAGTTGGAAAATAAAATTCCAGAGTTTCTGGTTTTCCACCTTCTTGCGTGGGTTAACAATTATCATTTTCTGAGAAGTTATATATTTAACTGCCAGGGCAATAAATTCACTCCAAGATAATTTGGTTCGGTCCACCCATTGTTTAGTAATATAAAACTTAATTAACAGACAGATGTTGATAAGCGCTCTGAGTCTAAAAGGTGTCATGTTAAAATTGGTGATATGGAGGAGTGCCAATTCCCAAGATAACGTTGACTTATGGTAACCCATTTTACTTAATCTTATCCTAAGCGAACACCATAGGTTGTGAGCATACTTGCAAAACCACATTATGTGAATAATGTCGGCTTGGGGATGTGAGCAACACGGACATGAGTTAGATATAGATGAATTAAATTTATTAAGATGAGTTGGAGTAATGTATAGATTGTTTATAATCATAAATTGAGTGAAGGTAAATTTCTTAAAGGGGGAATACTTATATGTGAGATTAATCGACCACAGTTTTTGTTGTGTAGATAAATTCAAACCTAGCTTATTCCAATAATCAGCAAAAATAATCTCCCCTTTATACAAGTAAGAAGAGAAGAATTTGTATGCAATAGAAAGCATATGTTTATTGGAACCAAGACTATTTAAGAGCTGAACAACTGTGTCAATCTCTGAATCTGAGCTTTGAAATTTTAAAAGAAAAAATGCAGTGAGATCCCGAAGCTGTCTCAATATAATAATATACGCTTTAGAGAGTGACAAAGCCTCTCTAAGTTCCTTAAGTGAAAGATGCTTATATTTATAGAGATCCCAAAAGGTATAGTCTCTAACCAGTGGGTAATTACTAAGATTCAACATTTGATTATTCATTTTAACATTTGGATTAAGATGGAAGGGCTGGAACAGAAGAAGAGCATTAGTTAAGCCCAAGGAGTGAAATAATTCCTGAAAGGTTTTAATTAAGCTTTTTAGAGTATTGTGCAACTTAAGTTCACCAATCCCAGTTCTTTCCAGGAAGGGCAAGGCTTTCGGATTGATATTATTACTCATCGAGAGATTGTACCAAAGTTTGATCGATATCGGGGCCCAATGTGAAGAGTCATGAATATGATTGGCAATAGCCAGAATTCGGTTTGCTTGGATAATTCTATAGTATAAGATAAAATTGGGCAGCGCCATACCCCCCACTGATTTAGGAAAGGTGAGCCTATAATAAGCCATCCTGACCGATTTGGGGTGCCAAATAAACTTGCTGATCTCTTTCTGTATCTTGTTTATAAGAGTGATTGTCACCGGAGAAAGAGAGGAGTTGTATTGATAAAGAATTTTAGGGAGAATGTTCATCTTGACAATCGAAATTTTAGACAGCATAGATAAATTTAATTGCTGCCACCTTTTCATATCCTGTTGAATAACGGACCATGTCCTATTTAGATTTGCCTGTAAAACAGAAGAATGCGAGTGGTCAAAAACGACACCCAAATACTCTAGAGAATAATTAATATGAAAGGGTAAGGTTGGGAATAAATGATGGGAATGAGCTGGAGGATTAATCGGAAAGACAAGGGATTTGATATCATTAATTTTATAATCCGAGACCTCCGCAAACGTATTTAGTGAGTGCAGTATTTTCTTAGCATCATTGGAAGGATGCATAAAATAAATATTCAAGTCATCAGCAAAAGCTGTAAATCTTATATTGGTATTGCATATCTTAGGAATGGCATGATAAGTTTTCTGTGCAACAAAAAGGAGAAGGACTTCTAAGTATAAATTAAAAAGTAAGGGAGATAAGGGG
This sequence comes from Protopterus annectens, assembly GCF_019279795.1. Classification (NCBI taxonomy): domain Eukaryota; kingdom Metazoa; phylum Chordata; order Ceratodontiformes; family Protopteridae; genus Protopterus; species Protopterus annectens. Next base: position 854,730,912 of record NC_056750.1, read on the forward strand.
CATCCCTGCCTAGTGCCATTGGTAATCTTAATAGGATTGGAATATGTCTTATTTATATATAAGCGGGTAAATGAGCTATTGAATAGAGTTTTAATTAAACTAATAAATTCAAGAGGGAAGTCAAATTTCAAAAGGGCCAGAAACAAGAAGTCCCAGTTAACCCGATCAAATGCCTTAGATGCATCTAAAACCAGTGCATATTTAGGATTCCTATCTTGCTTAGTTAATTTTATCAAAGATTCTAGTGTTATAGTGTTGTCCCATGTATGTCTATCCTCCATAAACCCAGCTTGCTCCGGGGAGATTAAATCCTTGATAACCATTTTAAGTCTCTTGGCAAGTATAGAAGAGAGAATTTTAATATCAAAATTTATAAGTGAAATCGGTCTGTAATTGTTAGGGTTGGCAGAATCTAGTGTGTTTTTGGGAATCAAAATCGTATGAGAATGATTAATATATAAGTCAGCAATGCCGTTATTAGTGAAGGAATTATATAAAACTAATAGAATCGGTGCTAAGGTGTCTTTAAATGTCTTGTAAAACTCTGAGGGAAAACCGTCCGGGCCTGGGGCCTTTCCCAATTTCAGATTATCAATAGCATCTACAATTTCTTTTTTGGTTATCTGGGCTGAGAGCAAAGATTTTTGAAATTCAGTAGCTTTGGGAAAGGTAATCCCATTTAGAAACTCCTCCATCACTTCTCTTCTATCTACTGGGTTACTGTTTGCATAGATTTCCGAGAATAATTGATAGAATAATTGAGTGATTTCCCAATCCGATCTATAAATCTGGTTATTATATTGAATGCATGATATCCTCGGAGCTCTAGGTGAATTAAGAATTAACCTGGCTAAGGCTCTGGAGGGAGTCTGCATATATTCTGAAAATTTTGCTATATACCTAAACTCCTGAATAGACAAATTAGATTGGTGGTGCTCAAATAGATCTTTCTGTTTACCAATAAGCTCCTTTTCTAGATTTATAGAGTAATTATTTATTAGTTTCCCTTCAAGTAAATTAATGTCCGATAGTAAAGTGGCTTCTTTGGTAGCTCGCCTTTTTTTAAGAAAACTCGCTTTATTGATAAACATACCCCTGAGCACAACCTTAGCTGCTGCCCATCTGATATCAAAAGGAATAGTCGCATCCTTATGCGTCTCAAAAAGACCCTTTAGTGCCATACTTATATCAGTAATCAAGGATTGATCTAACAAAAGATAGCAATTTAGTGACCAAATGGGAAATCTATAAATCTCAGGTGAGTTGCGAATTGAGCCTATTTCTAAATTAATTCTTGAATGATCGGATAGGAAACGAGGCTCAGTCGCAAACTTTATCTGTCTATTTTCAAACGAACTTGAGATAAGAAAGTAATCAATCCGGGACCATGAACGGTGACATTTAGAGAAGTAAGTGAAATGATTTATAAATTACTCTCCGGGGCCTTGGTAGCAAAAGCAATAGGGTCAATTAAATCAAAATCTTCCATCAAGTCTAATAAAGCTTTACAGAATATTATACTTCCAGTCCTACCCCTGTTTGTGCGATCTATCTGAGGATTAACAACAATGTTCCAATCTCCTCCAAGAACCAAACTGTGATTGGGAAACTTAAGTAAAAGGTTATAAATAATCATAACAAAATCTGCATGCTCCGAGCACAGACCATAGATGTTCAAAAAAAGTATTGGATTATCTAAAGCCTGAATCGAACATGTAAAGTAACACCATCTGCCCTCCTGATCACTTCCTTTCGAAGTAAATCAGTGATCTAAAAGATTTTTTAACAATAATTGCCACACCCTTGGAATTATTACAGGTCCCTGACGAAATAGTATCACTAATCCATGTCCTCTTAAGATCATTGGACCAGTCGCTACTTAGTAAATGAGTTTCCTGTAAAAAGCATATGTCAGAGTTGGATTTAAGAATCAAATGCATCACTAGTTTTTTTTTGTTGGTGATATTGAGTCCCCTAACATTCCAGGAAGAGACCTTTAAATCCCTAAACATCTAACTAAACATAGTGGAATAAGAGCAGATGAGGTAATCCTGTGTAGTCCCATATATAGATATATATGAAATAGACATCGTAAGAAATTGAAGAACCAGAGAGATGGGCAACATATTGTAAATATCTGGCACCAAAATCCCTCAACCCCGATCCCGTGCGTCCCCACATTACCCCAGCAGTTGAGAGAAAATCTAAACTATACAATGTAAAAAGAACTAAATCTAAATAACACACTATTAATTTTAGCCATAGAAGTGCAATGTATAAGGTAAAATATTTACAAATATCATACAACAACATACCAGGCCCAAACCAGGACATCACAATCCCTATTTAAATCCTACTAGCATCCAGCAAAAACAGTGGATTATCAATATTGGATAGGTCATTTGAACACTGTCCTTAAAAGGTTAATAAGAGTCTTCCATCATGTAGGATACTTAAAGTAACATGTGAGAAATAAAGCAATGAAAAAGTATCATTGACTCGGTTGACCATCGTTCAATACTGTTGCTACTATTTCTGTAGTTCAGGAAATCCACCAACCTAATTTTACCTCCCCTAGTAGATGCTATAATAGAACTCTCGGTTATAAACCTAAGAATAACGGAATAAACAGGTGGTAAAAACAGTCCTTAACCGCCGAGAAAGAACAAGTCCAGCAAAAGTTTCACAGTACTTATAAATGTACCTTCGAAAGAAGTCCATGTCATTGAGAATTAAGGCTGTATATGATCCTTGATTCAGACAGAGAGGATACGCGAGTCAAGCTTCCTGTTAGGTGTGTACCTGACGAGGTTTAATATGCGCCACAGAATAAAGGATCCGTGAAGCCTCCGCAGCTAAAGGAGGGTTCCTATAGTTTATAAAAAGAACAAGAAAACAAAAAAGAAAAATTACATCTATATGCTTTACCAAAAAGAAGTAACAACGTGTGGCTTTAAAGGGGAAGACTGATCCTATACATATTTTGCAATAAATAACGATAAGCCATCCCAGCCATCAAATCACATTGATAGAAGGATCTGACCCAAAGAGACTAAGGAAAGTAGTTTTAGCTTCACCAGGAGAAGACAAAGATATCTTCGCTTCTTGATATGTGAAGGATAAAGTGGAAGGAAATCTCATTTGGAACTTAATCTTCCTGCGAATAAGTTCTGCACAAAAGGGAGTTAGTTTGCGACGCATCTCTCTTACCTCCAGGGGCAGGTCTTGCGATATTATTATTTTTTGATTTTTCCATGTGAAGTTTTTAATTTTTTTAAAGGTTGCAAGAATAGATTGTACATCACGAAAATTAAGCAGCTTAACATAAACTGGTCTTGGCAGTGTGAGTGATTGTTCTCTCCGTAACACTCTGTGGGCTCTCGCGATCTCATACTTGTGTGTAGGGTTAATATCATGACAAAGATTAGCAAAAATTTGGGCTGCAGTATCTATTAGCTGGCTAGACTCATAAGTTTCACTCAAGCCCCTTATGATCAGATTATTTCTTCTACTTCGCGCCTCAAGATCGCAGATCTTGGATTGCATAGTGCTAATCGTTTTATCTTTTAACAGAAGGGATTCTTTGACTAGACCAATCTCGTGTTCATTTGCTTTAGATCTTTCTTCTACGAGGTCTAGCCTATCTGCAATTTTATGAATTGTTGAGTCCATAGAATTAATTTTAACTGATAAATCCTTGATGGATTCCTGTAAAGGAGAGAGTGCATTCTTTAGTTCTTCCAGTAACAGGGCGCTTTCGGATTGATGTTTCATCGGTTCTCTCGGGTGATCTGGTGCAAGTTTTGAAGACCTCAGTCTTTTAGCATCTTTTTCAGGAGATGTAGACAAGGCAGATAACTTAGATTTCGTCATTTGAGTGTCCATAATATCCAAAACTTTAGACATTATAGATGATTTCGCAGTATGTTTCTGAATAAAAGGAGCTGTCACACGGTATGGTGCTGGATTTCAGGCCTCTAAGGATCCACGTGCAGAAATCGTAGCGCTCCTCCGGAGTTCAATGTAGATTGTTTGTGTGAATTTAAAATATTAAAATAGCTCGAAGACCTCTCACAGGAACACGCTTTAGAAGCAGATGGTAAGTATAAGAAAATCAGCCTATAAAGCCCACTTGAAATTAGCTGACCAGAGATCAATAACTGGAGCTACTAGGAAAGGGTACTACCTAGACGCCCACCATATTGGAACCCCCACGTAAAATACTAATTTTATAATATTAATTGATCAGTAACTACACATTTAACAGGAAATGCTATCCTAACACCATTTGTAAATTTCTAATCTCTGGTCAAGCATATACATCAACCTATGTTACATTTATCATCCAAATGTTCAAACTTCAACATGAATATTTCAAATATCCCTCCCCCAATTACATTACAACAGAAATGACAGAATTCATACTAAGCCATTTAAGTATATGAACAAATAAATCGCCAGAGAAAAAACACTATCACAATGAGCACATGTACAACGCATATGATATTCAAGCTTGCTATTGCTAATTATAGGTTAACATCACTATATTCATTCAGCACTGACATTTCTAATACAATGCATCTAACACTGTACTGCATACAGCCTATAACCGCTTAATTCTGTCAACGCCTGCTGCATACATGCTATATCTGTACTGCTAGTATGAGATATTAATCATGTTAAAAATGATACACAGATTTTAACAGCAGCAACAGTAACATGCTCCTTACGAGTGTGAATAAAGCACTGCAATCAGCACAGATCAAACTCCGTTTCTGTTCTATTTTAAAATTCTATACTTATTACATCTGAAACCCACACAGCATTTTACCCCGGGTAACTCACACTCCTCCCACAGCAAACAGTCCCTAGAACTGACCAAAGTTACTAACAAATGCATACAGTCAAAATAAATGTATCAAGAGAATCCCCAACAATAGTGTAGACTCATTTTGCTACAATATACCATTGCATTTCATTAGCTTGACATGCAGAATGCACAGCAAAATGCTTTTCCACTTTAAACTCTTGCCTTCTTTGCCATTGTTCCAAACAAAACCATCTAATGTGAACACTACTGTTTAGAGCATTTAAATAAATATATATATTACACACACATATACACACAATTATCTGTGTTTAATCTAAAACTAACTTGAGAAATTTATTTAAACTAAATTTTCAAAATGAAGTTCATATTGTCTTTGCTGAAATCCTATACAGAATCCTGTACTCCTGCTTCCAAAATATTTTACTGGCAAAATCTTTCTCCATTCCAGTGTTCGTTTAGTTCCTAAGACCATCTTTTGTCTTGCTCATGTGGCTTTTCCTGGTTAGGGGTCGCCACAGTATATCACCTGTCCGCTTATGATTAGTAGTGGATTTTTACAGTATCGGGTTGCCTGCTCGGCACTCAACCTTCAGAGAAGGCACACACACACACACACACACACACACACACACACACACACACACACACACACACACATGCACACACGCAACACACACTCATACACCTACCTGCATACGTCTTTTAATGTTCAGTCAAGCACAGGGAGGACATGCAGACTCCACAAAGAAGGCATTCCAGCCAAGAATCGAACCAGAGACCTTCTTGCTGTGAGGTGACAACACTAACCGCTGCAACACTGCGGCCGACGACTTCTGCAACTTCATAAACAAAACATTCTGTATGATATTGTTCCCCTAAAGGATGTGTACGCAAAATTCCACTCTCTCATTGTTCTACAGGAAGGATCAAATTATTCAAGTTACATCTTGCCCTCTTCCCGAGAGAGATTGCTTTAGCTCTTTATTAATAATTATCCATGACTTCTCCTCTGGTTGATAAAAATAAGCATAACCTGTATATAAAATGACAGGGACTTACATTTTCACTGCTTGCATCTTACTATCCATAAACAAGCTGCCAGTTCCTCAGTATTACATTATCTTTTGTTTAGTCTCTTCTCACATGTCCTTAGCTGCTGTATGCTACAGTTTAAGTAGATATGAAGACTTCAAGTTTGTTGAATTGTGGGGCGTTCAAGATGACAGGGCGAGTTGTAGCATGTTTTTATAGAGTACTGTCACTCCACCAGCTCTATTGTGTTTTCTGTTTGCCCAGAGTATGTCAGAATGTGGTGGGAATTATCTAATCTTTTATTTTTTAGTCACATCTTTGTTATTACTACAATCTCAGGTGAAAGCAAGACAAGTTATGCACTGACTTCTCATGGCTTGTTAATAGGATGACAACTACAGAAGGACTTTATGGAGTACAGTAGAGATGGGATTGACTGAGGTAGTAGACTGCGAGGAGTACAGGGTACAGGTTGGGCTAGGGATAGAGTGCATGTCACCACTGCATGCTAAGTTTTTGGAGATGCTGCGACATACTGTCTGCCATTTTAATATTTTTATTTACTTCTGGCTGATTTTGTTTGTCATGGGGTTGTCAAGGTTTATATTATACTTATGCCTACAGTTTTGAGAGAGAATGAGGTCGGACCTAGTCATATCAGATGGGAAGGGGAGTGTGGGAACTAGTTAACATGACGACACAGTCGATGAGTTTGGGTGTGTAGGTTTATACCAGTGAATATATCATGATAGAGTCAATGGGTTTGAGTGTGTAGGTTTATACTAGTGAATATATCATGACTGGACAGAGTTGATAGGTTTAGGTGCGTAGGTTTATACTAGTGAATATATCATGATAACAGAGTCAATGGGTTTGAGTGTGTAGGTTTATACTAGTGAATATATCATGACTGGACAGAGTCGATGGGTTTGGGTGCGTAGGTTTATACTAGTGAATATAATCATGACATGACTGAGTTGATGGCTTTGGATGTGTAGGTTTATACTAGTGAATATACCATGACTGGACAAAGTCGTTGGGTTTGGGTGGGTAGGTTTATACTAAAGCAATAACAGATGACGTGGTGTAGTATGGTCTATTAAAGATTTTCACCCTCGTGATTAAGCCACACCAACCATGGGTAAATCTTCAATACACCACAGCCACGGAGTCAGTTATTGCTATTATACAATGACATTATTTAAGAAAAAAAATACTTACTTTTCTTAAATAATGTCTTTGTATAATGGCGCATTACTGTTCTTCCGCTGGTTGTGGTACACTGCTTCCAGTTTTGATATACTAAGCATGTGTATGGGACTTGCGTCCCATGCATACCCAGTACATCAATGCATAGAAACGGAAGCAACGGAGAAAAGAAAGTCTCGTTGCTCCATTTTTTCTTTCTTTTTTTTTTTTTTTTTTTTTGTTTAAAAAAATATTTTGAGGACTTTATACCAACAGAAAAAAAGTCTGGGCGACCAGACCTTTTTTTTTCCATTGTTATACTATGGGATTTACAGTGGACATGCTGGCCAATCAGCGTGCATGTTTTGGAATATTAATGGGGGGGGGGGGGTCATCGTATAATAGTGAATATATCACAGTCTCAATGGGTTTGGGTGTATAGGTTAATACTTGTGAATACATTATGACTGGACAGTCTCGATAGGTTTAGGTGTGTAGGTTTATACTTGTGAATATATCATGACTGGACAGAGTCGATAGGTTTGGGTGTGTGGGTTTATAGCAGTGAATGTATTATGACTGGATAGTTGATGGGTTTTGGGTGTGTGGCTTTATACTACTGAGTATATCATGACCGGACAGAGTTGATGGGTTTTGGGTGTGTATACTAGTGAGTATATCATGACTGGACAGAGTTGATGGGTTTGGGTGGGTAGGTTTATACTAGTGAATATATCATGACTGGACAGAGTCGATAGGTTTGGGTGCATGGGTTTATACTAGTGAATATCTCATGACTGGACAGAGTTGATGGGTTTGGGCGAATAGTTTTATACTAATGAATATATCATGACTGGACAGAGTTGATGAGTTTGGGTGAGTAGGTTTATACTAGTGAATATATCATGACTAGATAGAGTTGATGGGTTTTGGGTGTGTAGGTATATACTAGTGAATATATCATGACTGAACAGAGTCGATACGTTTGGGTGTGTGGGTTTATACTAGTGAATATATTATGACTGGACAGAGTCGATGGGTGTGGGTGAGCAGGTTTATACTAGTGAATATATCATGACTGGACAGAGTCGATGAGTTTGGGTGAGTAGGTTTATACTAGTGAATGTATCATGACTGGATAGAGTTGATGGGTTTTGGGTGTGTGTGTTTATACTAGTGAGTATATCATAACTGGACAGAGTTGATGGCTTTGGATGTGTAGGATTATACTAGCGAATATATCATGACTGGTGTGTAGGTTTATACTAAAGCAATAACTGACAACGTGGTGTGGTATATTGAAGATTTACCCACGGTTGGTGTGGTTTAATCATGAGGGCGAAGCCCGAGTGATTAAATAAAGCCAACCGTGGGTAAATTTCAATATACCACAACCACAGAGTCAGTTATTGCTATTATACAATGACAATATTTAAGAAAAAATAATATTTACTTTTCTTAAATAATGTCTTGGTATAAAGGCGCATTACTGTTTTTCTGCTGGTTGTGGTGCACCGCTTCCCTGTTTTGATGTACTGAGCATGTGTATGGGACTTGCGTCCCATGCATATCCAGTACATCAATGCTTAGCAACGGAGAAAAGAACGTCTCCGTTGCTTCGTTTTTTCTTTTACTTTTTTAAATATTCTGAGGACTTTATACCAATGGAAAAAACGTCCGGGTGACCAGACCTTTTTTCTGCTGGTATAGGGTGGGATTTACAATGGGCACGCTAGCCAATCAGCTTGCACATTTTAGAATATTAATGGGGGGTCATTGTTTAATGGTGAATATATTATGACTGGACAGTCTCAATGGGTTTGGGTTTGGGTGTGTAGGTTTATACTAGTGAAGATCTCATGACTGGACAGAGGCAATGGGTTTGGGTGTGTAGGTTAATACTAGTTCATAGGTTCATACTAGGCAATCTGCCCTAGGGCATTTATAAGCCTAGCCAGAATGTGTTTGGCTTTCGCCACCCATTTTAAATTAATTTTGCTATGCCATTTTTCGAGGTTAGTATACTGTGCCTCTGTCTAACAGTGACACAGAAGCGATACCCGGGGTAAACCTACGATCTCCCACCCACTCATCAAGATTCCTCTTGAAGAGAGTCAATGAGGGACTCTGCCTAACCTGGACTGGGATTTTATTCCAGAGTGAAGGGAGCCCTCTGGGTTATGAATCTGTCCCTCCAGCATGTCCTATTTATTTCAGTGCTGAGGTTCAAGTCTCTCGAGCGTGTAGCTCGATGGGATTTGGATTTTCTGAGGTGCAGCATGTCCATTAATTCCGGGTTGGACATGGCTTTATATGTCAGGCACTGATCGCCTCTGAACAGGCGGTATGCCACTGAGTAGAGCTGGAGTTTCTTTAACCGGGCAGCATATGGCATCTGTTTGAGCCCTTTGATCCTCTTGGTGAGGTACTTTTGGGGTCTATCCAGTTGCTGCAGGTGTCTGGTAAGGTACATCCCAAAAGGGGCATTGTACTCAATTATGGGCCTGATGAGGGATGAGTAAAGAGGCATGATGACCTCCCCTGATCTAGATGTGAATCCCTTCATGATTAGGTGGGCTATATAAAATGTTTTTCTAACCACTTTGGCCACATGGTTGTCAAATTAGAGATTGCTATCAACTTGGGTCCCCAGGTCCCTAATTACTTCTTCTGTACTTAATGGATTACCACCTATGTGGTAATTTGTGGGCACTTTGTTTTTGCCAAAGGGGATGACTATACACTTTTTCACGTTTAGCTTGAGGCCATGGCTCTGGCACCAGTTGTCTGTTTCTATGAGGCCCTTTTGGCGGATGCTTGTGTCAGCTGGAGAGTCGATTATGGAGCCCAGTTTGCAGTCATCTGCGAACTTGGTCAGCCACAGTCCTTCCGTGTTGGCCTGTACCTCCGAGAAATATATACCAAACAAGAGAGGTCCCAGGACTGAGCCTTGTGGGACGCCACTTATAACTGGTTTGGAGTATGACATGGCTCCAGCAATTCTAACCATGTGGGTTCTGTCCTTGAGCCAGTTTGCAACCCATCTATTGACACAGGGGTTTATATTTAAGCTGGTGAGCTTATCTATAATGCCCGAGTGGGGTATTATATCGAAGGCTTTTGGGAGGTCCAGGCAGGCTGTGTGGACCACCTTCCCCTCGTCAATGGCCTTGGTGACTGTTTCAAAGAAATCAACCAGGTTTAAGAGGCAGGATCTGCCCTTAACAAAGCCGAACTGGGAAGGATCCAGTGTCTGTAGGTCCCCAATATCTTTATTTATGAGGTCCATGATGATCCTTTCCATAGCTTTGCAGACCAAGCTAGTCAGGCTTATGGGGCGATAGTTTCCAGGATCCGTTGAGGCACCACCTTTGTGGAGAGGTACCACAGTTGCTGTACGCCACTCTTTGGGTACATATCCTGTAGTAAGGCTGAGATTGAACAGTAGTTTTATGTTTGGGTTTAGCTCTTCTTGGAGTTCATGTAGGACGCAGCCCGGGATACCGTCTGGTCCCATTGATGCTGTGTTTTTTGCTTTGGAGAGGGCGGCTCTTACCTGAGCATCTGAGATGTCAGGGGGGCAGCACTCTGCTGGGATAGATATTTGCCCTTTTGGTGGGGGGGGGGGTTGCACTGAACCTGTCAGCTAGGATGTTGGCAATGTCTGTGGGTTCAGTGTATTTTTTGTCATTTTGGACTAATTCTGAGCATATCTGGGAATTACCACCCAGGTTCCTAACATAACTAAAGAAAGCCTTGTGATTATCCTTAGTGTCCTGTGCAATTTTTCTCTTGAAGCTGGCCTTAGACAATTTTATGAGTGCCCGTAGTTTTTTGCTAATACTGATCATTGATGCCTTCCCTTTTTGGGATTTTGCTCTATCATTTAGTAGCTTCCTCCTTCTACTGTATAGTTTGTTTATGGCTGGGGTCCACCAGACAGGACGTCTGCCTTTGGAGGATTGGGTCTTGGTTTTATTTGGGATCACATGATCCATGCATTCCTGAAGGTGTTCATAGAATGCGTTTATAAAGGATTCTGCGGTCTGGGCCATATTTTCCACAGGCCCGGGGGCTTTGAAGGATTCCACCTCGGTTTTGAGGAGTGTGAAATTTGCTTTAGAGAAGTTTTTCACTGTGGTTTTCTGGGCAGGGGGTGGTGTCGGGATGTGAATATCCAGTGAGATTAGTTTATGGTCTGATCTTACCAGTGAGGGATACACTTCTGGTCTGGAGCATAGAGTCCCCATGTTGGTGATGATCAGGTCCAGTATGTTTTCCCCTCTTGTGGGAGTGGTAACAAGTTGTTCCATAGCATCTGAGTTTATAAATTCTAGGAACCTTTAGGCTAGGGTGTTGGAGCTAGAGTTATGCTCCCAGTCTATGTGTGGGTAGTTGAAGTCGCCCAATATAATGGTGTTTGGAGAGACCTTCATATTTTCCAGTGTTCTCAGGAAGGCCGAGTGGGGTTCCTGGGTTAGGGAGGGTGGTCTGTAGCAGGCTATAAACTGGAAGGCAGTTTTACCCACTGTTAGTTGCACATGGATAGTCTCTGATGCTTCGTGCTGTGCCACCAACCTGGAGGTGTGGGTATCTTTCACGAATATTGATACTCCCCTTCCTTTTGTGGGTCGGTCCAAGTTTTGGGGCCGAAAAGCATGGTATGAGGTATAACCTGGTAGTGCTGGGGTGCTCTTGGGAGCCTTGAATCAGGTTTCTGTTACTGCACAGATATCGATGTTCTCCATGCTAAGGAGAGTTTCGAGTAGCAAGAGCCTTTGCCAATATCCGAAAGCCCAGGGGTGACAGGTGCAAGCCGTCCCTAGCAAAGCATCGTGACTTGTCGAGCATGTCATCCCAGGCTGACAGGCATTGGATCCCCTTTGAAAGACACCAATACTTAAGCCAATTGTTGAAATTGATCATCTTGTCTTCATATTGTGGCATCATTCTTGGTGAGGGTAAGATGCTACTCAAGGTCAGGGTCATACCGGCCTGGGCCACATGCTCAGAGAGCTCCTCTATGTCTCTTTTCATGTAGTCCAGGGAAGTAGATCTCAGGTCATTCACACCAGCATGGACAATGACCGAGTGATATTTGTACTTGCCTTGGAGTGACCTGAGTGCTTGTGTTATGTGGCGGATCCTAGCGCCCACCAGACAGCTCACCGTGACCTTCTCCTTGTTCAGCCTGGTGAGCGGGACGTCAGTGTGCCTGACAATAGAGTCACCTATTACAAGTGTATCAGGTGTGTTGTTTAGCCTTAAGGGCTGTGACTGTTCGGCACACTGGCATTGTGAGCTATGTGTTGCACGTGTTTTGTTTTGGGGTAGCGGTTGCTTGAGTGTCTGCTTTGGAGGTCTCTGCTGCTTAGGCAGATTTTTATTTAGAGCCTCCGAGTATGTTTTTGTGTGTTTATGTGTTTGGTTTGCTGTCGTGGTAGGTCTATGTGAGACTGGAATTGCACTGAGTGTGGTTTCCTTCTCCTCCTGACTGGTTACGCCAGTACTGAGTTGAGAGAGCTTAGCCTCCAGTTTGGCCATATGGATGCATCTCTCACATGTGTTGGAATTTGTTGGGAGGAGGAGAGGGTTGTCTGTGTACATGAGGCAGTTGTAACATTGCCAAAAGATTCACCAGCTGGACCGGAGAGAAGACTGACAACTGACCTTTGGACATGCTAGAATAGTATTGGTAATTCCTTTATAACTGAAAACAAAGGGCCAATGGGGAACAAGGTACTCAAGAGGACCTTGTGAGAGTGTAGTGCGTTTAATTTTTTAGTGCTGACTTATATAATTGCTTTAGTGAGCAAGTGCCTTTAGTGAGCAAGTGCCAGGTAACTTAAATGCAATGTGTTACACGTAACTTAAATGCAAAAACAACAAACAGTAACTTTCTTTTAAGTGAAACAAGGAAATGAGTACAGTAAGCAATGCAGATATCACTAGGGATCCACAGAAGCGCTGAAAAGCCGCGTTTTAGGTGGTATAAGCGTTTCAGGGAAATAACAAGCAAACAAACAACAAGCATACAAACAGTGCTAGATTCAGCAGGTCTGGATCTAGTCTATGCTACAGCAAACAAGGTGTACCAATTTCAGTAAGAAACAGCTGAAATATGCAGGCACTATAAGCCTTTAACCAGAAATTCCCAGCTCAGAAGGGCAGAGTCCAGCCTCTCCTCCCACAAGTGTGCAGACAATGAACCCTCTTAATGCAAAATAACTGGCCTGAACTAATACACTTTTAGAATAACAGACACTGAGCCCTCAATCAGCAGTTCCCAACTTAGAAGGATTTAAGCTGCCTGTCCTGCCACCACAGTGCAGGCCACAAAACTTCCTAATGTAAAGCAACTGGTCTGAAGCCCAAGTGCTTAATCCAAAAGACTTAGAATGATAGCTACACTTTAATCAAGTTACTACCAAGCAGTAATACATACAATTGAATACTTTAAAGAATGCCTGGATTCGTGCTCAAGTTATACAAACAAAGCTAGATTCAGCAGGCCTGGCTCTAGTCTATGCTACAGCAAACAAGGTGTACCAATTTCAGTAAGAAGCAGTTCAGATATGCATGCACTATAAGCCTTTAACCAGAAATTCCCAGCTCAGAAGGGCAGAGTCCAGCCTCTCCTCCCACAAGAGAGCAGACCACGAACCCTCTTAATGTAAAATAACTGGCCTGAAGCCCAAGTGCTTAAACCAGAATTAATACACTTTTAGAATAACTGACACTGAGCCCTCAATCAGCAGTTCCCAACTTAGAAGGATGTAAGCTACCCGTCCTGCCACTACAGTGCAGGCCACAAACCTTCCTAATATTAAACAACTGGTCTGAAGCCCAAGTGCTTAAACTAAAAGGCTTAGAATGAGTTACACCAAGAAGTAATAAATACAACTGAGTACTTTTAAGATGATGCAAAAGCAAAATAAAGTAGGAAGAAACACAAACACAGTAAAAGCAGATATTTTTTTTTTCTTTTTCAGAAAAGTAGCAAAAACAGTAGTAAAAACAATTCACATGCAGTGCAAGCTGGCACACTTGAGTATGTAGCAACATTAGTCCACACGTAGTTTGAAAAAATGTAATCAAATTAAAAAGGACTAAAAGCAAGTGCAGAAAGGGTTTATTAGGTAGAATGCGGTAAAGAGATGGGACTGGGGGAGTGTCCTAGATCAAATCTACGGTGGGGCGGAGCTAGATATGAGGAATCACAGTCCAAATTTTAAAACCACAAAAAGTGCATAAAATATACTTAAATCAGCTTATGTCCAGTTGATGTATGCAGACAAATCTCAGTAACCAGCAACTCTATTTAAAATGATTACTAGAAATGTAACCAACACAGATTTTAATGTTAGCAGAAACCCCCCCAAGCTAATTAACACTTAAAGGAATTTTAAAGTTAATATATGACGACTGGACAGAGTCGATGGGTTTGGGTGTGTAGCTTTATACTACTGAATATATCATGACTGGACAGAGTTGATGGGTTTGGGTGTGTAGGTTTATACTACTGAATATATCATGTCTGGACAGTCTCGATAGGTTTGGGTGTGTAGGTTTATACTAGTGAATATATCCATGACTGGACAGAGTCGATAGGTTTGGGTGTGTGGTTTTATACTAGTGAATATATTATGACTGGACAGAGCTGATGTGTTTTGGATGTGTGGGTTTATACTACTGAATATATCATGACTGGATAGAGTTGATTGGTTTTGGGTGTGTAGGTTTAAACTAGTGAATATATCATGACTGGACAGAGTCGATGGGTTTGAGCATGTAGGTTTATACTACTTAATATATCATGACTAGACAGAGTCGATGAGTTTGGATGAGTAGGTTTATACTAGTGAAGATATGACTGGATAGAGCTGATGGGTTTTGGGTGTCTGGGTTTATACTAGTGAATATATCGTGACTGGATAGAGTCGATGGGTTTTGGGTGTATACTAGTGAATATATCATGACCGGACAGTCTCGAAGAGTTTGGGTGTGTAGGTTTATACTAGTGAATATATGACTGGACAAAGTCGATGGGTTTGGGTGTGTAGGTTTGTACTAGTAAAGATCGCATGACTGGATAGAGCTAATGGGTTTTGGGTGTGTGGCTTTATACTAGTGAATATATCATGACTGAACAGAGTCGATGCGTTTGGGTGAGTAGGTTTATACTAATGAGTATATCATGACTGGACAAAGTCAATGGGTTTGGGTGTGTAGGTTTATACTAGTGAAGATCTCATGACTGGATAAAGCTGATGGGTTTTGGGTGTGTGGCTTTATACTAGTGAATATATCATGACTGGACAGAGTCGATAGGTTTGGGTGTGTAGGTTTATACTAGTGAATATTTCATGACTAGACAGTCGATGGGTTTGAGCATGTAGGTTTATGCTACTTAATATATCATGACTGGACAGAGTCGATGACTTTGGGTGTGTAGGTTTATACTAGTGAAGATATCATGACTGGATAGAGTTGATGGGTTTTGGGTGTGTGGCTTTATACTAGTGAATATATCATGACTGGACAGAGTCGATGGGTTTTGGGTGTGTAGGTTTATACTAGTGAAGATATCATGACTGGACAGAGTCGATGGGTTTTGGGTGTGTAGGTTTATACTAGTGAAGATATCATGACTGGATAGAGTTGATGGGTTTTGGGTGTGTGGCTTTATACTAGTGAATATATCATGACTGGACAGAGTCGATGGGTTTTGGGTGTGTAGGTTTATACTAGTGAATATATCATGACAGGACAGAGTTGATAAGTTTGGGCGAGTAGGTTTATACTAATGAGTATAACATGACTGGACAGAGTTGATGGGTTTTGGGTGTGTGGATTTATACTAGTGAATAGTATTATGACTGAATAGAGCTGATGGGTTTTGGGTGTGTGGGTTTATACTAGTTAAGATATCCTGACTGGAGAGAGATGATGGGTTTGGGCAAGTAGGTTTATACTAGTGAATATATCATGACTGGGACAAAGTCGACAGGTTTGGGTGTGTAGGTTTATACTAGTGAATATATCATGACAAAGTACAGTTTTGTACCTACCATAAATGTAGATGTCCGATAGATATGCAACTGCAGTCATAACATATGGGTTGTCCTGCCTCAGGCAGCCCTCGGTCGGCCGGATTCCAAAGTCTGGGTCCGGCGTCGGCTGGTGTCGCCTCCTCTCCGACGTCAGAACGGCTGGAGTATAAAGGCATCGGCTGAAGCCATCTTCTTCAGTGTTTCTTGCCCCAGATGCCAGGTGCCCTCCTAGGAAGGCTAAATTTGGTGAATGGATAAAGAATTCCAGACATGCACAACAGTAATAAACAGATACACCATAGAGATACCCCCAGCTAATAGGAATAGGGGTAGTGGACCCATAAAGAAGGTTGCAGAGGGGTAGGAGGGTGGGAGAATCAGACTGCAGTTGCATACATTTATGGTAGGTACAAAACTGTACTATGTCCTTCAAGAATGCAACTGCAGTCATAACATATGGGTTGAATACCATAGCCAAGCTGGGGGTGGTTGGAACTAAGAAAGTGATGGTGTAGCTAAAATGCCCTGCAGGACTGCCGAAGCAAAGCCTGCTCGGGATCTGCAGTATAAAGGCAGGTTGTAGTGCTTGGTAAATGTATGCACGGAGCTCCATGTAGCAGCCTCTAGAATGTCCTTTGTAGCCACTCCTCTTAGGAAAACTGTGGATGTGGCTATAGCTCTGGTGGAGTGTGGCCTAATATTGGCTGGCACACCTTTTCCATGAAAGGAATAGCAGAATCTGATGCAGTGTCCAATCCATTTGGAAATTGTTTGTTTGGAGATTGCTTTTCCTTGTACTCCAGCAGCATAGGCTACAAGCAGTTGGTCAGACTTTCTGGTGGCTTTTGTTCTGTCCAAGTAGTAGCGTAGTTGCCTGTGTATGTCCAAAGTATGCATCAGTGCTTCCCCCCTGTTTTGAGGATTGGGGAAGAAAGTAGGCAGGTGAATGGCTTGATTTAGAGACACCCTGGAAATTACTTTTGGCATGAATGAAGGATTGGTTCTTAGGGAGACTCTGTCCTGATGAAAAATGAGAAAAGGAGGTACTGCCATGAGTGCCTGTATCTCCGAGACTCTTCTTGCTGATGTGATTGCCAATAGGAAAACCGTTTTCCATGAGAGAAATTGCATTTCTGAAGTTGCTGCTGGTTCAAAGGGAGGAAGAGTTAATTTTTCCAAGACGAAGTTGAGGTCCCATGCAGGTACTGGCGGTTTCCTGGGAGGTTTGATATTCTTTATCCCCCTTAGGAACTGTCTTCGCAAAGGATGTGAAAACACAGGTTGATCACAATTGTATTTTGCTGAGATTGCTGAGGCATGAATCTTTATGGAAGAATATGAGACACCAGTATGAAACATTTCTGCCAAGTATTCCAATATCTGAGGTATACTCAATACTGTTGTATCCTGACCCCTGCTAGCATTCCAGATGATGAATCTCTTCCACTTGGCTGAATAGGTTTTTCTGGTGGAAGGTCTGCGTGCTTCCAGTAAGATCTCTTGAACTTTTTTGGAAAGAGAGAAATCAGAAGGAGTTATGGTAACTCCAGGCTGTCAGATGCAATGTTTTCAGGTTTTGATGAACCGTCCTGTAATTGTGTTGTGTTAGAAGCAGAGGCCATAGGAGCAGAGGCCACGGTTTGGTCCGAGTTATACTCAACAGCAATGGGTACCAGTGCTGCCTTGGCCAGTCTGGAGCTATCAAAATGCCTGTTGGTTGTTCTGCTTTGATCTTCAGTATCACCTTGGTCAGCAGTGGTAGAGGAGGGAATGCATAAATTGTTAGGGACTTCCAGCTGAAGGAGAGAGCATCCGTTTTCCAGGCTAGAGGATGGTGGGTCCTTGTACAGAACTTTTCCAGGTGATGATTCATGTGAGAAGCAAAGAGATCTATGTCCGGTCTTCCCCATGTCCTTGTTATTTGTGAGAAAATGTGAGGATGCAGCATCCATTCGTGTGGATCCAAGAAATTTCTGCTCAGCTTGTCCGCCAGTACATTGTCCTTGCCTGGCACAAACTGGGATTGCAGATTTATCTTCAAACTTAGGGATTTTTCCCAGAGAATCATTGTTAGTCTGCAGAGGGGATAAGAATGAGTGCCTCCCTGCTTGTTTATATACCACATAACAGTGGTGTTGTCTGTCCTTATTAGCAAATGTCCTTGTTGAAGTGATTTTTCAAAAGTCTCGATTGCATGCATCACTGCCAACATCTCTTTTTGGTTTATGTGCAGATGCCTTTCCCTTGGTGTCCATTGACCTTGAATGCATCTGCCCTCCATGTGCGCCCCCCATCCATGGTCTGAGGAGTCTGTTGTAATCATTTGACCTGCTTGAGGTTTGTTGAAAGACATGCCTTTGTTTAACTGACTTGCTTGAGCCCACCACAAAAATTCTCTTTGCAGACATGGAATGAGTGGGATTACGTCCTCTAGGCTTTGGCTGTGTTGGGACCATAAGCTTTTTAAGTACCATTGCAGCTTTCTCATATGAAGTCTTGCCAAAGGTATCAGGAGAATGCAAGATGCCATGAACCCCAGGGCCTGCAGGATTTTCCTTGCAGTCAGCTGGGAGAGCTTTGCTAGGCCTTTGAAGTACTCTGGTAACTGCTGTTGTTTTTCCTCTGTGAGATAAGCCATCTGTGTTTTTGTGTCCAGTTTGGCTCCTAGGAAAATAATCTGTTGGGATGGCAAAAGTCTTGATTTCTGAATGTTGACTGTGTATCCCAAGGCCTGTAGTAATTGAATGACATAATCCCAAGTTTGCTATCAAGGTTTGCTTGTTGTCTGCTTGTATGAGGCAGTCGTCCAGGTAGGGGTATATTTGAATCCCCTGGAGTCTGCAGTGTGCCACTACTGATGCCAGGCATTTCGTGAACACTCTGGGCACAGTAGATAAGCCAAACGGCAATGCTGAGAATTGATAATGCTCAGTCCCTGCAAGAAATCTGAGGTATCTTCTGCAGCTTTGTCTGATTGGGACATGCAGGTATGCCTCCTTGAGGTCCAGAGTGACCAGCCAAGACCCCTTGCCCAGCATGGGAAGGAGTTGCTGCAACGTCAGCATTTTGAACTTTGGCACAATGAGATAAGTATTTAGAGTAGACAAGTCCAGTATATGTCTCCATTTGTTTTCCTTTCTTGGAACAAGGAACAGTCTTGAATAAAATCCCTGGCCTTGTTCCTGTGGAGGGACCTTTTCTATTGCTTTTATATTTAACAGCTTTGAAACTTGAATGAGTGCCTCTGCCCTTTGATGAAGTGGCAGGTTTGGCATGCCTTGTCTTATTGGTAAAGTATGGAAGTGGAATCTGTAACCCTTGTCTATTAAATCCAGAATCCAGTTGCCCTTGGTTAAGATATGCCAGTTTTTTGAGAATAAGGATAATTTTCCGCCCAAGGGTGCTTCTCTTTGAGCCTTTGTAGACGGTATGAAAGTCGAGTCATTGTGGTTGTCCTTGTGGTGCAGCTGGACTGCCTGCGCCACTTCTTTGATTTGGTGGTTGCCATTGGCGGCCCCTGTAGGAGCCTCGGTATTGCCCTCTACCTCGGCCACGCCTGTTTGTTCCCCTTTGAAACTTGTCAGTGTCTGGAAAGGACCAATTCTTTGAAGGCCAATTCCTGCTGAATCTGTGTGGCTGAACCTGGAGGAAATCTTTGACTGTCTGTACTGATTTAGCTTTTTCCTCAATGGACTTCAACACATCTTGTGCATTAGCACCAAAAAGCTTCTGTTTCTCCAGAGGTGCATCAAGTAACTTTACTTTAACATGGTCTGGCAGTGGCTGTTCTTTTAACCAAGCATGTCTACGTATAACAGCCCCAGTCATAGCTGCCCTACATGAAGCCTCCAATGCATCATAACCACACTGAAGAAAATGATTGCTAACCTGCTGAGTGTTATGTACTAGATCCTGCAATGCCTTTCTATCAATAGGCTCAGGAGAGGCTAGCTTTTTCTGTAAATCATCCAGTAAAAAATCCTGGTACTGAAACATATGAAGAAGGCAGTTAAGTGACCTCATGGCCAGGGTGGTAGAGGTATAAACTTTTTTACCCCATCTCTCCAGGGACCTAGCTTCCCTATACGCTGGCAGTGGATTCTTGGCTGTGGAAGTAGCCACTCCCTTGGGGACCTGTGAAATAGTTTCTAGATCCACAGAATGGGCCTTAAAGAGATGTTTGTGGGTGTCAGGGACCCTATAATATCTGTCTAGCTTGACAAGAGCAGGAGGGAGAGAATCTGGGTTAGCACTGGAGTCGGAGAAAACATCATCCAGGACATCCATAACTGGAGGGATAGCTAAAGGTCTGTGCTGGGGTAGCTTGAGGAAGGTACGTAGCCTTTTCCTAGAATCAGAGAATTCCTGACCCTGCCATTTAAAATGCTCCCTCATAGAGTGTAGGACTTCACCGAAGGAAAAATCCTCTGGAGGAGAGGCAGAGGGAATTGATTCCTCAGCATCAGAGTCCTCATAGGCCTGGAAGGATTCTTCTTGGGTATCTAAAGGCTCAGAATCCCCAGAGGCTTCATCTGAAGAGAGGCTGTCGGCCTGCTCAGTTCTGGGCCTTTTCTCTGCAGGCGGCTGAGAACCTCTGTCTGGATGAGGCTGAGACCCCCTGATAAGAGAAATAAGATCTGCAGCAAGAGACATGATCTGTTTATCAGAAGAAGGGGCCTGGGCAGTAGGTTTAGAAGGGGCCTTGGCCTGACTGGCGGCCTTAGCACGTGCAAAGGCCTTGATGGACATGGATACAGGAGGCCTAGCTGCCCCACGTGCAGGAGTAACCTTGTCCACAGGAATGGTGTTGGGTAGATCCAGAACTTCGGTTTCTGGAGGAAAGTCAACAACCGGCACCGGTGTAGACTCCGAGACCGAAGGACGAGTTAACGCTGTGTCGTCGGCCTGGAGCGGTTGAATTACCGCTTCCGAAGGGACCAAAGCACTCGTGGAGGGTTTAGGAGGAGTATCGGTGGAGGACGCGGGCCAAGGATGTCGGTCCCGGTCCTTTCGTTTTTTGGAAGATTGAGTAGTCGGTTGTTCCGACGGCATGATATAAGCGAAAGATTCACCGAAAAAGTCTTCAGCAAATTCTGCCTGGCGCCTGAGAGTGCGCTTATTAAAGCAAGCACAGGCAGCACAGGCCGAGACATCGTGGTCTGGGCCCAGGCAAGGTAGGCAATAAGAATGGAAGTCCTTATGAGGTATTTGTTTACCACAAGACAAACAATTATTAACTTTCTCAATTTGTTCTGACATCGGCTGAGGCAAGAAAAAATGTTCCCCAACGGGGTACTTAGCTTTTAGATGACTTCGGTACTGAAAACACAGGAGCTGACCGACCGGCACTTGTGAACTGCTTCTGCTTCGGGCACCGCGCGGCAAGAAAGACTGAAGAAGATGGCGTCGGCTGATGCCTTTATACTCCAGCCGTTCTGACGTCGGAGAGGAGGTGACACCAGCCAACGCCGGACCCAGACTTTGGAATCCGGCCGACCGAGGGCAGCCTGAGACAGGACAACCCATATGTTATGACTGCAGTTGCATTCTTGAAGGACATCAGAGTCAATGGGTTTGGGTGTGTAGGTTTATACTAGTGAGTATATCATGACTGGACAGAGTCAATAGATTTGGGTGTGTAGGTTTATACTAGTGAATAGTATCATGGCTGGATAGAGTTGATGAGTTTTGGGTGTGTGGCTTTATACTAGTGAAAATATGATTAGAGAGAGTCGA
Source organism: Protopterus annectens (assembly GCF_019279795.1). NCBI lineage: Eukaryota > Metazoa > Chordata > Ceratodontiformes > Protopteridae > Protopterus > Protopterus annectens. The sequence goes on from NC_056750.1 coordinate 854,752,752, forward strand.
TGGGTTTGGGCGTGTAGCCTTTTACTAGTGAATATATCATGACTGGATAAAGTTGATGGGTTTTGGGTGTGTGGGTTTATACTAGTGAATATATCATTACTGGACAGAGTCAATGGGTTTGGGTGTGTGGGTTTATACTAGTGAATATATCATTACTGGACAGAGTCGCTGGGATTGGGTTTTGGTGTGTAGGTTTATACTAGTGAAGATATGACTGGACAGAGTCGCTGGGTTTGGGTTTTGGTGTGTAGGTTTATACTAGTGAAGATATCATGACTGGACAGATTCAGGTTGGTGTGTGTAGGTTTATACTAGTGAAGATATGACTGGACAGAGTCGCTGGGTTTGGGTTTTGGTGTGTAGGTTTATACTAGTGAAGATACGACTGGACAGGGTCGCTGGGTTTGGGTTTTGGTGTGTAGGTTTATACTAGTGAAGATATGACTGGACAGAGTCGCTGGGTTTGGGTTTTGGTGTGTAGGTTTATACTAGTGAAGATATGACTGGACAGAGTCGCTGGGTTTGGGTTTTGGTGTGTAGGTTTATACTAGTGAAGATACGTCTGGACAGAGTCGCTGGGTTTGGGTTTTGGTGTGTAGGTTTATACTAGTGAAGATACGACTGGACAGAGTCACTGGGTTTGGGTTTTGGTGTGTAGGTTTATACTAGTGAAGATATGACTGGACAGAGTCGCTGGGTTTGGGTTTTGGTGTGTAGGTTTATACTAGTGAAGATATCATGACTGGACAGATTCAGGTTGGTGTGTGTAGGTTTATACTAGTGAAGATATGACTGGACAAAGTCGCTAGGTTTGGGTTTTGGTGTGTAGGTTTATACTAGTGAAGATATGACTGGACAGAGTCACTGGGTTTGGGTTTTGGTGTGTAGGTTTATACTAGTGAAGATACGACTGGACAGAGTCGCTGGGTTTGGGTTTTGGTGTGTAGGTTTATACTAGTGAAGATATGACTGGACAGAGTCGCTGGGTTTGGGTTTTGGTGTGTAGGTTTATACTAGTGAAGATATGACTGGACAGAGCCGCTGGGTTTGGGTTTTGGTGTGTAGGTTTATACTAGTGAAGATATGAATGGACAGGGTCGCTGGGTTTGGGTTTTGGTGTGTAGGTTTATACTAGTGAAGATATGACTGGACAGAGTCGCTGGGTTTGGGTTTTGGTGTGTAGGTTTATACTAGTGAAGATATGACTGGACAGAGTCGCTGGGTTTGGGTTTTGGTGTGTAGATTTATTCTAGTGAAGATACGACTGGACAGAGTCGCTGGGTTTGGGTTTTGGTGTGTAGGTTTATACTAGTGAAGATACGACTGGACAGAGTCACTGGGTTTGGGTTTTGGTGTGTAGGTTTATACTAGTGAAGATATGACTGGACAGAGTCGCTGGGTTTGGGTTTTGGTGTGTAGGTTTATACTAGTGAAGATATGACTGGACAGAGTCGATGGATTTGGGTGTTTGGGTTTGTGTGAGCTTAAACAAGGCTGTGTTAGCTTTGGGAGAGTGTTGTGTTGGTACAGGTTTGGAAATTTATTAAGTGATTTATGTAGGAACCACTAGTTTGTTGTATTAATTTACAGTGGAGAGGACCCAGTATGGCTGAGTTGGGAAATATTACAGTAATGGGTCAGTAGTTGGTGTTTAGAGATGTAAGGCTGTACACTGACTTGAGGGTGTCACTCCTGAGTGGAGTACAAAATTTAAGAATATCTCAGCTAAGGGTATTTGTTTATTTGAATGTGTTGTGTGGCTTTAAGAGGTTAGTCAGATCATGAGATTTGAGTGTGGAACAGAAAGGATAAATCTGAAGACTGGGAGAGGGGCTGAGGAATTGTAGGTGGGAGGACTGTGAATCAGGCCACACCTTCACTCTTGTGTGAGTAAATCACTCTGTAGTGACTCAATACACTTGTGAGGTTTTTCCTGCTTCAGAAAGATTAGCAAGTAAACGTAAAAAACTTTATTTATTCAATTATGTTTCTTGTCAGCTAAAGACAAGGGTAACTTAAGCAGCTATCCCAGGGAAGTTATTAATAAAGCCAAGTATGTTCACTTAAAATAAAAATTCATATGGACCACCAAAGAATCCGCAAGGAGACCCTCATGCAGATGGAAACAAAAGTACAAGAACCTCAGGCTAAACAAGGAGTTTTGACAACAACTCTTAAGTTATTAGCTTATTGTATCTATTAGCAACAGCCACAATAACTTCAAAGCCAAACCACTAAACTGCAGCAATAGTCTGACCAGTCCTTATCAAGAATGCAGAAACTATGATCACACACAAAAGGGGTTTGGTAATTCTCTCTATAATACATGCCTTATTTCAGCTAATACAGGTTCTGTAAGGCTCTGTAACGTCACTTGGCTGGGTGTACGAATGGTAACTGATAAATTTATATGCACAACCTGTTTGGCACTGTTGTACAGAACCTTATTTTTGCTGACAGAGGTTCTGTAAGGCTCTGTAATGTCACTTGGCTGGGTGTGCGAATGGTAATTTGTAGATTTATATGCACATCCTGTTTGGCACCGTCTGACAGAACCTTACTTCTGCTGACAGAGGTTCTGTAAGGCTCTGTAACGTCACTTGGCTGGGTGTGCGAATGGTAACTGATAGATTTATATATGCAGCCTGTTTGGCACTGTCTGGCAGAACCTTGTTTTAGCTGCTAGGTCTACAAGTAAGAAAGTCACCAGATTAAAGTACAGTTGTCTGCACTTACCATAAATGTAGATGTTCGAGTGTATTCATTGTTGCAGTCATTACATTTGGGTTTTCTGCTTGCAGGTAGCCCTCAGTTGGCCTGATTAACAAAGTCTTGGGTCCTGCATTGGTTGCTAAACCTTCTTCCATGACGCCAGGTCGTCAGGAGTATAAAACATGCAGCCGACGCCATTACATCAGTTTTTCTTGCCCCAGATGTCAGGTGCCCCCCTAATGGGAAGCAATTAAATATAAAAGCACAAAGATATACCTCCAACAAAAAAGCAAATACACCAAAAAGGCTTTTAAGCATAGTAAAGGAAAGTAGAGGTATAGCCAAAAGAAGTTAGGGGGCTGGTGGGAGGGTAACCAGGACTGCAACAGTGAATACACTCGAACATCTACATTTATGGTAAGTGTACACAACTGTACTACGTTCTTCGTGTTTCACTGTTGCAGTCATTACATTTGGGTAGATTCCCAAAGCTATGGTTGGGAGGAGGAATTCAGATAGCATTAGGGCCAACCCTGCAAGACTGCAGTGGCAAAGTCAGTTCTGGATTTAAAGAAAATTGGCAAATGATAATGCTTTGTGAAAGTATGTACAGAACTCCAGGTAGCAGCTTTTAGGATGTCCCTGGTAGAGACGCCTCTGAGAAAGGCTGTAGTGGTAGATGTAGCCCTGGTGGAGTGAGGTCTGATCCCATGGGTGATAGGTTTTCCATAGTGCTTATAGCAGAAATCAATGCAATGGCATATCCGTTTAGAAACGGTTTGCTTAGAAATAGCCTTCCCCTCTGCCCCTGCAGCAAATGCCACCAGCAGTTGTTCAGACTTCCTTTGAGGTTTAGTCCTGTCCAAGTAGAATCTAAGTTGTCTGTGCACATCTAAGGAATGCAGTATCCATTCCCCTTTATTCTGTGGATTGGGAAAGAAGGTTGGCAAATGAATGGACTGATTAAGAGCCACACTGGATACCACCTTGGACATGAAGGATGGATTGGTTCAGATGGGCACCCTGTCCACATGAAAGATGATGAAAGGCTCCACTGCCATAAGGGCCTGTAATTCAGATACCCTTCTAGCTGAAGTGATTGCTAAAAGGAAAGCTGTTTTCCAAGAAAGAAATTTTAAGTATGCAGTAGTAGCTGGCTCGAAAGGAGGTAGTGAGTTTCTCCAAGACAAAGTTAAGGTCCCAGGCTGGGGTTTCAGCTCTCCTGGGTGGTCTCAAATTTTTGGCCCCTCTGAGGAACTGCTTGAGCAGTGCCTGAGAAAAGAGGGGAGGTTCTGTGTTATAATGAGCCGAAATGGCTGAAGCGTGGGTTTTAATGGAGGGAAAAGACAGGCCCTTGTGAAGCATCTCAGTTAAGTATTGTAAAATCTGAAGTAAATTGGGCACTGCTGTGTGCTCATCCCTTGAGACTGGTTCCAGGCACAGAATCTTTTCCATTTTTCAGCATAAGATTTTCTAGTACTAGGCCTCCTTGCCTCAAATAATATCCATCACAGGTTTGCTGAGGGATGGTAAAGGAGAGTTGAAGTAATTAGCCAGGCTACAAGGTTCAGTGTTAGAAGCTGAGGGTGCAGAATCTGGTTCTTCAGCTGAGACAGCAGGGAAGGAGTCTGAGGCAGGTGCCATGGAGATAACCATGACACACTGCGCAGGAGGGGGTACCAGTGTTGGCGCAGCCAGTCTGGAGCAATCAAAATCATCCTTGGTGTGCCCTGTTTGATTTTTAGTAGTACTTTGGAGTGCAGAGGCAGAGGGGGGAAGGCATAGACTGACAGGTTTGTCCAGACGAAGGACAGAGCATCCACTTTCCAGGCTTGTTTGTGGGGAGTCCTTGTGCAAAATTTGTCCAATTGGTAGTTCTGGGGAGAGACAAACAGGTCTATATCTGGGCTCCCCCATTTGCTTGTCAACATGTTGAAAATCCTTAGTTCCAGTTTCCACTCGTGTGGGTCCATGAGGTTTCTGCTTAGTCCGTCTGCCAGTGTATTTAATTTTCCTGGCAGGAATTGAGCTTGTAGGTGCACTTGGTAGCTCAAGGCTGTGTTCAACAATGCCATGGCTAGTCTGCAGAAGGGGTAAGAATGTGTATCCCCCCTTCTTATGTACCACATAACAATGGTGTTGTCCGTCTTTACCATTAGTTGTCCTGGAAGAATGTGGTCCTTGAAGGCTGTCAGAGCATTCTGTACAGCTAACATTTCTTTTTGATTGATATGCAGGTGCATTTGACGGGTTCCATTTGCCGTGAATGCACTTCCCTGCCAGGTGAGCCCCCCATGCATAGTCTGATGGGTCTGTTGTTAGGGTTTGGGAGGCAGGGGCTGGTGTGAAAGGTAGTCCCTTGTTTTGGTGGCAGGCCTCTGCCCACCAAAGGAACTCTAGGCATAGGCAAGGTATGATAGGAATCATTGTTTCCAGGTCTTGAGAATGTTGACACCACAGGCTTTTTAGATACCACTGTAGTTCCCTCATATGCAGTCTTGCACATGGAATTAGAAGAATACAAAAGGCCATGAACCCCAAGGCTTGCAGTATTTGTCTTGCAGACAGCAGGGTTTTTGTGGCCACTTGTTTGAAGTAGGTTGTCAAATCAATTTCTTTCTCTGGCGTGAGGTAAGCCATCTGGGAAGTTGTATTCAAGCTTGCTCCCAGGAATATAATTTGTTGACAGGATACCAGGTGTGATTTCTTTTTGTTTATGGTGTACCCGAGACAAGTTAGACCCCTACGTACAAAGGCCAGATTATTCAAAAGTATGTCCTGGCTTTCTGCCTGAATTAGACAATCGTCCAGGTATGGGTATATTTAAATATTTCTTTGCCTGCAAAATGCAATAACTGGAGCTAGGCACTTTGTGAATACCCTGGGTGCAGTAGATAAGCCAAAGGACAGTGCAGGGAACTGATGGTGTGTGTAGCCTGCTTTGAAGCATAGGTATCTTCTGCAAGATTACCTGCTTGGGATGTGTAGGTATGCTTCCTTTAAATCCAGTGTTGCCAACCAAGCATCTTTGCCTAGCATAGGAAGTAATTGGTGAAGAGTCAGCATCTTGAATTTTTGAATCTCCAAAAAGGTGTTTAGAGTAGACAGGTCCAGGATAGGATGCCATGAATTGTTTTTTCTGGGTACCAGGAAAAGTCTTGAGTAGAAACCTTGTCACTTTTTCTCTTCTGGTACCAGCTGAATAGCCCCCATGCTTAAGAGAGAAAGTACTTATTTTTGGGCCTCTGCACACTGATTTGGGGGTAGGTCCGGCCACCTGCTTGGTGTTGGCAATGTGTGGAAGTTAAATCTATATCCCTGGGACACTATTTAGAACCCATTTGTCCTGGGTAATGAGTTCCCAGTTCTTTGCATGAAGAGCAATCTTTCCCCCCAAACGGGCAGTCAGTTGATAAGTGCTTGGAAATTTTAAAAGGAAGCCATTGAGACTGTTTACCATAGGAGGAGGGGGGTCTTATTATTCCCAGATTTGAAAGTGGAGGCCCTCCACTGCTTAGTTCTGTGTCTCACTTGGGACTGAAACCTGGGTTTTTTGCTGTGTCTGGGTTTGGCTTGAGAAGACCTGGAAGGGGCTGGAAAGGACCAATTCTTAGAGGGCCAGTGCCTAGTAAATCTAGGATGCTGAACTTGTAAAAAATCTTTAACAGTTTGCATAGATGTAGCTTTATCTTCCATCTTAAGAAGTTCCTCAGCCTTGTTGCCAAACAGGCGGTCCCGATTTAAAGGAGCATCCAACAATTTAGCTTTGATATGATCAGGCAAAGACTGCTCCTTAAGCCAAGCATGCCTTCTGAGCACAGACCCAGTAACAGCAGCCCTGCAAGAGGCCTCAAATGAATCAAAACCACATTTCAAAGTATGTTTTCCAACTTGTTCAGCAGAATGCATTAAGTCCTGTAAATCTTTATTTTCCACACAGTCAGGAATCATCATCATATTCTGTTTAAGCAATCCAGTAACATGTTGCTGATATTTTAGCATATGAAACTGTCAGTTTAAAGCCCTAATGGCTAAGGCTGCAGAAGTGTAAACCTTCTTACCCCATCTACCCAGCGCCCTGGAGTCCCTATCAGAAGGGATAGGATTTTTAGCAGTAGAAGAATTAATGCCCTTGGGCTCCTGAGAAATAGTCTCTGGATCTGCAATAGGATTTTTGAAAAGGAACTTGTGAGACTCAGGGACCCTGTAGTATATGTCAGGTTTTCTGGGAGCAGGAGGCAGGGAATCAGGGGAAAAACTAGATTCCGAGAAAGCATCAACAATATCTAGTACAGGAGGAATAGATAAAGGCCTATGCTGAGGTAGGAGAAGGAAATCCCCAAGTCTCTTTATTGAATCAGAAAAATCCTGGCTTTCCCAGTGGAAATGCTCCCTTACAGTATGTAACGTTTCCCAAAAAGAAAAATCCTCAGAGGGGAAGCAGAGGGAATGCAGTCCTCTGCATCAGAATCTTCATAAGTAGATAAGGGAAAACCCAGATCAGAACTATCAGAAAAAACAGAATCCTGATCAGAAGATTCATAATCAACTTCAGTCCTAGGCTTCTTAAAAGGGGGGGGGGGGTTGGCTACCCCTGATTAGAGTTATTAGATCTTCAGCCATTATCATTTGTTTTTTAGGCATAGAGGCCTGAGCATGTGACCTGGGCATCAGTTTTTTGGGTATGGGTCGAGATTTAGGCCTAAGTAAAGAAGGAGGCGTCGATTTAATATGCAAGTCCGTAGGCCTGAATACACCCTCAGAAGCTGGTGCCTGCACAGCGGCACCGGACCCATCCACAGTAGAAACAGCTGCGGGTTCCATAGTTGAAGCATCTCGCGGCATACTGGAATCTGAATGGGTCTCAGTAGAGGCCTGCGAATCAAAAGTAGCGGGTATCAGGGGCTGCGAAAGCACCTCAATGAGTACTGGCGAAACGGTGACTGGCTTAGGAGAAGTGTCATCGGCAGTTTTGGACCTCAGCAGCCTGTCTCTGTCTTTATTTTTGCGTTTTTTCAGAATCCCAGTAGTTGGATGGCTAACCGACGACATTTCTGGATAATTAAACCAAGAACCAAAATATGTAGAGGCGAAAATATACCTATGACGGATAGTGCGCTGATTAAATAAAGCACAAAACCGACAGCAAGGTACATCGTGGTCAGGGCCTAGGCAAGGAATACAGTACGAATGAACATCTTTATGAGGTATTTGCTTTCCACAAGTAATGCAATTATTAACTTTTACTGACATTGGTAAGGAGCAAGAAAACGTTTCCCCAACGGGGTACTTAGCTTTAGTTGAAGACTTTGGTTCTGAAACTCAAACGAAAATTTCAGGAGTCTGCTGACCAGCACTTGCGAACTGCTGCTGTTTCGAGCAGCGCATGGCAAGAAAGGCAGATGTAATGGTGTCAGCTGCATGTTTTATACCCCTGACATAATGGAAGAAGGAACAGCAACCAACGCATGACCAAAGACTTTGCTAATCAGACCGACTGAGGGCTACCTGCAAGTAGATAACCCAAATGTAATGACTGCAACAGTGAAACACGAAGAAAATCAGCATTTTATGAAGGATGCTAAGTGTGAAACTGCAATGTTTAGCATTAGTGATGGACTGTAATAATTTGTGATTTATGAGGTCAGGAAAAAGGAGACATAGGGTACGTTCTCACAACACAGGAACAAGAGTGAATGGGGTTCCTGTGCTAATGCAAGCATAGGCCGTTGATGTTAACTACCGCAGGGAAGTGCTAATCTGCACTCACAGTAGTTAACGGTGATAGAGATATGCACTTTTTCTCATTGCGCCTACCATATCCCTAAATCACAAAATTCTCAAATGGTGTAAACAGCCCCTTTTTACTGCAGCGCTTACTGTGAGCAGTGGGACTGGTTGAGAATCCTCTGGAAAGTTGTCATATTGTCTATCAACACGATGCAAAGAGAAAAGAAAATGGTAAGAGAGCGCATTCCCTATCCTTACGCCACTGAAACCTGCACTGCTGCAGAAAGAAGACCACTTGCAGGACAGACACATACATTTACCTGAGCTTTCCCCTTGGGAAAGGAGGGTAGTTCAACAACGAGCACCTGCTCAGGTGCTGCGTGGAAAACAGAAGGTGGGCGAGCCAGTCCTTAAGGATATGCAGTGACAGCCAGCCATCAGTATTAGCCCACATGCCCCTTATAAGAAGTCTGTTACAAGTTCAAATCACCCCTCCCCATCTGTAACATGTCAACCAACATGACACCGCAGGCCTCATTATAAACAGACAGCATTACCTTTTATACAGCACAATAAGGCAAGTGAAAGCAGTCCTAAAATACAAATCAAAGACAACAGCTGATTTAAAACTGAACAAATTATTTAATACCACCTAAGGACATTTTGTAAGAACGAGGCAAATGCTAAAAATGAGAACCTTCATACAAACACTACTGAAAGCTAAACAAGTATACATATATATAAACGTATTTAGTTTTTCTAAGAAAATAGAGTGGGGTATGCCAAAAATAAAGCTTCAGCTGCAGGGATGAAAAATAATTAGATCTTCCACGTTAAAAAAAATGCTGTACACTGCCGATGTTCCAATTATCCAAGACAAAACACGTTAAAAATGCTGTACACTGCCGATGTTCCAATTATCCAAGACAAAACACGTTAAAAATGCTGTACACTACCGATGTTCCAATTATCCAAGACAAAACACGTTAAAAATGCTGTACACTGCCGATGTTCCAATTATCGAGGACAAAACACATTAAAAATGTTCTACACTGCCGATGTTCCAATTATCCAAGACAAAACACGTTAAAAATGCTGTACACTGCCAATGTTCCAATTATCCAAGACAAAACATGTTAAAAATGCTGTACACTGCCGATGTTCCAATTATCCAAGACAAAACACGTTAAAAATGCTGTACATTGCCAATGTTCTAACTATACAAGACAAAAGAAAAGATCAACTGCATTAAGGATTCCTTGATGGTTTATTTCCTAGTATGATTAGCACTTTTATCACAAAAAAAAAATCTATTTTGAAGCTTTATTTTTGGTGCATCCTGGAAGACAATCACTGGTACCACTCAAGGCTTGGATACCCAAAACCAAGGATTTCTCCAATGAAGACTACAGTCATTGTTTGATATGTGTGTGTGTGTGTGTGTGTGTGTGCACATTACACAGACACACACAAACACACACTTCTAGTCCTTTATATACAAGCTTTTTTTTTTTGTTTTTTTCCCCCTTTCGCCTCCCACTGACCAAGCCTCCTCCCTGCCTGCTCAGCTGACCTATTCACAAGCCTTTCGTGACAGCACTATGGTCTCCATTCATTACTTGTGTCCCTATGGGCAAAGGGCAACCAAATAAAGAGGGGTGCCACCATCCACTTTGGGAGCATAAGTTTCTCTTTCCATCTTTAAATCCCTGTGCATGCCAAGAATGGTTTATTTACTGGTGGATGGGCAGTGGTTATATATTGTGGGATGTGATACAAGCTGACAGACCACTTAATCTCCTGGAACTAGCACACTGTGCATACTTGTCCTGTCTCTACCAGGCACCTGCTTCACCCTTCTCCTCCTAAGAGAGGTGAGTGGGCTTAAGCCCTTTAGTCATGTCCGTCCCTAGCCACCTCCACCAGTTACATGACCAAGTAATCAAACTTCAGCTGCCTGGGTTGTAGATGGGTCTCCGCTCTCTCTGTTTCAACAGAGCTACCTTAAATTAGCCCTTACTATCGGTAGACCTGTACTTCTAGCTGGACATTCCATTTTGTGGACTGCAAGCTACTGAATCTGTGTCCTATCAGACTGCATCCAAATGTTTTGTGGTAGCATCTAAGGTTTAGGATAAACTCTAATCTGCAGTAATGGTTACAAAAAGCAGTTCAAAGAGGGAATAGTCAAGCTACTGTACACAAGACAGGAATGCACTGTACAAAGCAAACTCATTTGTTCTCTGATGATTCTAAGTTTCAGGGAAGTCACTGCCTGCACTCAAAAGGTGCAGACAGGGTACCAACCTTTGGCAGGGCAGACACAAGCATGGCACACCTATATACAGGATGTCTGCAGGACTGTCATTTCACCTATACAGCATCTCTGGAATGTGGGTAAGAAAGTATACAAGGGGAGGAAATGTAGACTCTGAACAAAAGGCAGGTTAGCTGAGAACTGAACAGAACAGCCAAGCACCACGAAGCAGCTTATGCTAATATGCCCTGCTTACACAGCAAATTAGTACCATTAATTTACTCGTGGCAGTTTTGCCCATTTTCTGTCTGTACCTTATATAACAAACCAGAATAGCTATGTATTCCAACTGTTGTGTTATTTATTACATTTATTAAACTGGCCCAGACAGGGTTTGAACCTATGTTACTACACCACCCCAATTACCAGAACAAGCAAATAAGTAAACACAGACTCCATGTACTGATCAGTGGTAACAGGATGCCTGTTGTTTTCACTAGTAATTCCCTGCAGCAATATATTAGGATTGTAAACCAAACAACACAACAGTGCTATAAGATAACATGTTTTTCTTCTCACATGACACAGCTGAAAAAAGGCAGCTTGGATATGGGGATGGAATTAAAAATATTACTGCCCCACAGCAGCAATCCAAGAAAGGACTGCTTAACAGCAAGGAAAGCACTGGGAGGAGAGCATTTGTGCACTAAGATTATAGCTGGTTTGTTCCACAACACAGAACAATGACATCACTGAGATCCAGACTTACTGCTCAGCTTTTCCTCTTTGTCATCTTCGCTGTTGTGTGATGAAGTAGAAGAGGAAGAGGAATTTTCAATGTCAGACTCTGAATCCATGTCATCACCCGACCTTCTGTTAGGTTTCTGGAAAACTGGTGGTCTCATATGAGTGGAGGAAAAGTCCAATGCCATTTCAGTTCTACTCAAAGGCATATTTACACTGAGTCTGTCAGACTCCAGACTGACAGCTAGAGTCCCCTGCTTCACTTCTGTGTCTGGGAGAGTCTTTGTTTTCTCATGGCTGTCTACTTGCACAGTCAGAGGTGAAGCCCTTTGGGCTGGAGCCAACTGCTGGAGAAGCGGTGTGGAGCTGCGCGAAACTGCTTGCCTGCTTTGCATATAAGTCATTCGAGCTGCCAAGAAGGAGAAGTCTGGGTCCTGCATAATGGTGCTGTCTGTGCGACTCATGCCATGTTTTGCAGCCCCTAGGAGCAATTCCTTGTCATGTTTTGGGCACTCCCACCACTCCGGTAGTTCTGGACTTGGCTGACTCATCGCAAGCCGTTCATCTAGCTGTGGATGTAGTAACACCTGCTCTCTCACTCTCCGCATCAATTCAATCCTGTACAGCGCCCGTGAAGCTCGTTCCTCTGTGATTGGGTCAATGAATACTGATGGATCTGTAGCATCTAAAAGATGAAAGAGATTTTTTAGCACACATTTTTTTTTTTTTTTTTTACAAATTCCTGAAAGACTACATGCAACATTATGAAGATCAGCTAAAGTTGCTATCACTATACACAACAGACATTAAATAAAATGTTTTGTCTACAAATAAACAAGTTTCTCAGCAAAATCGTGGCTTTTTCTTTTTTAGTTAATCTGCTCAAGTTATACACAAAAAACAAATCACACACTTCCTTCTACTGCCCACCTCTTAGATAAACATTCCACTCAAACCAATTTTACTTTGGTTCCAATGAAACTGCCCTATTATGATTACACACACACTGCAGGTAAGCCATCTTTTATTACACATACCACAGGTAAGCTATCTTTTTTGGCAGCCACATTCCTGTTAGACACATCTCTTCCCCATCCTATGCCTTCCATCCAGTACCTTTATTGTGTGAACTTTAGTAAATATTTTTAAACATACTTAGTTTAAAAACCGAGGAGCAGGGAAGCAGAACAATTAATCAAAAGGTTAGTGTGCACTAAGTCATAGTCAGTTTAAACTTTATTGTCACTTTGATTCACCCAAGTGTGAACCAAGCGAAATTACATTTCTTCGGTCTCAATGTCCATACGAAACATAGACTACATTTATAGGTTAATAGGTAGATATTAGGCTATCTGCCCTAGGGCATTTATAAGCCTAGCTAGAGTGTATTTGTCTTCCGCCTCCCTATTAGATTAGCCTACTGTGCTCCTCTGTAAAGTAGGTCACAGAAGGTACCCTTTTAAGATTAGTTTACTGTGCCTCTGTCTAGCAGGGACACAGAAGAGATCCAAGGGGTGAATTTGCGATTTCCCATCCACGCGTCCAGATTTTGCTTGAAGAGGGGCTATGTCTAACATGAATTGGGATTCTATTCCAGAGTGAGGGGAGCCTCTGGGAAATGAATCTGTCCCTCCAGCATGTCCTATTTATTTTTGTGCTGAGGTTTAGGTCCCTGGAGCATGTAGCTCTAAGGGACTTGGATTTTTTGAGGTGGAGCATGTCCATTAATTCTGGGTATGACATGGCTTTGTACGTCAGGGATAGATCGCCTCTGAGTAGGCGGTAAGCAACTGAGTAGAGTTGGACTTTCTTTAGTCGAGCTGCATAGGATATCTTTTTGTAGCCCACGGTCCTCTTGGTGAGGTACTTTTGGGGTCTCTCCAGTTGCTGCAGGTGTCGGGTAAGGTACATCCCAAAAGGGGCATTGTATTCAATTATGGGCCTGATGAGTGACGAGTAGAGGGGCACAATGACCTCTCTTGATCTAGATGTGAACTCTTTCGTGATAAGGTGGGCTATATAGAAGGTCTTTCTAACCACTTTGGCAACGTGATTATCAAAGGAGAGATTACTATCTACGTTGGTCCCCAAATCTCTAATTACTTCTTCCATACTTAATGGATTACCACCTATGTGGTAATTTGTGGGCACCTTGTTTTTCCCAAAGGGGATGACTATTCACTTTTTAGCATTTAGCTTGAGAACGTGGCTCTGGCACCAAGCATCCGTCTCCGTGAGACCCTTTTGGGGGATGCTTGTGTCAGCTGGAGATTCGATTATGGCCCCCAGTTTGCAGTCATCTGCGAACTTTGTCAGCCATAATCCCCCCGTGTTAGCCTGAACCTCAGAGAGGTATATACCGAACAAGAGAGGTCTCAGAACTGAGCCCACTTGTAACTGGTTTGGATTCGGACATGGCACCTGTGATTCTGACCATGTGGGTTCTATCTCTGAGCCAGTTTGCAACCCATCTTGTGATATAGGGGTTGATATTTAAGCTGGTAAGCTTATTTATGATGCCCGAGTGGGGTATTGTGTCGTAGGCTTTTGCGAGGTCCAGGTAGGCTGTGTGGACTACCTTGCCCTCATCTATGGCTTTGGTAACTGTTTCAAAGAAATCAACTAGGTTTAAGAGGCAAGATCTGCCCTTAACAAAGCCGAATTGGGTATGGTCCAGTGTCTGGAGACTCCCAATGTCTTTGTTTATGAGTTCCATGATAATACGCTCCATAGCTTTACAGACCAGACTAGTCAGGCTTATGGGGCGATAGTTTCCAGGGTCCGTTGTGGCACCACCTTTGTGGAGTGGGACCACTGTAGCTGTACGCCATTCTTTGGGTACATATCCTGTAGTACGGCTAAGTTTGAACAGTGACTTAATGTGAGGGTTCAGTTCTTCCTTGTGTAAGACGCAGCCTGGGACACCGTCCGGTCCCATAGATGCTGTGTTTTTTCCTTTGGAGAGGGCATCTTTCACCTGTGCATCTGTGATGTCAGGGAGGTTACATTTCAGTTGGGATAGGCATTTGCTCCTTTGGCGGGGAAGGGGGGGGGGGGTTTGTGCTGAATCCGTCTGCCAGGATGTTGGCTATGTCTGTAGGTTCGGTATATTTTGTACCATTATGCAACAATTCAGAGCATATCTGGGAGTTTCCGCCCATGTTCCTGATATAACTAAAGAAGGCCTTGTGATTATCTTTAGTGTCTAGGGCAATTTTTCTTTCGAAACTGGCCTTTGATGCTTTTATGAGGGATCGAAGTTTCTTGCTAATACTGATCAGAGATGCCTACCCTTTTTGGGATTTTGCTCTGTCATGTAGTAGCTTCCTCCTTCTGTTGTATAGCTTATTTATGGCCGGGGTCCACCAGGCCGGTCTCCTGTTTTTGGAGGAGTGAGTCTTGGTTTTATTTGGGATAGCACGATCCATGCATTCCTGCAGGTGCTCATAGAATGCATTTGTAAAGGATTCTGCGGATTGGGCTGTATTATCCTCTGGCCCAGGGGCTTTGAAGGATTCCACCTCAGTCTTGAGAAGTGCAAAGTTGGCTTTTGAGAAATTCTTTACAGTGATTTCCTTGGCTGGGGGTGGGGATGGAATATGGATGTCCAGGGAAATTTGTTTATGGTCTGATCTTACCAATGAGGGATTTACCTCTGGTGTGGAACATAGAGTCCCCATGTTGGTGATGACCAGGTCCAATATGTTGTTCCCTCTTGTGGGAGTGGTGACCAGTTGTTCCATTGCGTTAGTTTATAAATTCAAGGAACCGTTGGGCGAGGGTGTTTGGGCTTGAGTAGTTTTCCCAGTCAATGTTTGGGTAGTTGAAGTCACCCAATAATATAGTGTTTGGAGAGACCTTCATATTCTCCAGTGTTCTCAGGAATGCCAAGTGGAGTTCCTGTAATAGGGAGGGTGTTCTGTAGCAGGCTACAAACTGAAAGGCAGTTTTGCCCGCTGTTAGTTGCACACGGATGGTTTCCGATGCTTCGTGCAGTGCCACTAACCTGGAGGTGTACGTATCTTTGATGAATATAGATACTCCCCCTCCTTTTGCGCTTCGGTCCGAGTTTTGGGGCCGATACGCATGGCACGAGTTATAACCTGGTAGTGCTGGGGTACTCTCAGGAGCCTTGAACCAGGTTTCTGTTACTGCACAGACATCGATTTTCTCCATACTAAGGAGAGCCTGGAGTGCGTGCATCTTGAGGTTTAGACTTCTGGCAGTGAGTAGCATTACCTTTAGTTTTTTTATCCTTGGGTTGTCTATGGAGGTGGGTTTGTCCTTTGAGCCTTGCCTAAAAAAGGCACTATGGGGATGGCAAGAGCCTTGGCCAGTATACGAAAGTCTAAGGGTGACAGGTGCAAGCTGTCCCTAGCGAAGCAACGTGGCTTGTCGAGCATGTCATCCCAGGCTGACAGACACGGGATCCCCTTTGAATGACACCAATACTTTAGCCAATTGTTGAAACTGATCATTTTGTCTTTATACTGTGGCATCATTCTTGGTGAGGGCAAGATGCTACTCAAGGTCAGGGTCATACCAGCCTGGGCTACATGGTCAGAGAGCTCCTCTATGTCTCTTTTCATGTAGTCCAGGGAGGTACATCTCAGGTCATTCACACCAGCATGCACAATGACGGAGTCATACTTGTACTTGCTTTGGAGTGACCTGAGTGTTTGCGTTATGTGGCGGATCCTGGCACCCAACAGGCAGCTTACAGTGACCTTCTCCTTGTTCAGTCTGGTGAGCGGGACGTCAGTGTGCCGGACAACAGAGTCCCCTATAACAAGTGCATTTGGTGTGTTGTTTGGCCTTAAGGGCTGTGACTGTGAGGCACACTGATTTTGTGAGATATGTGATTCATGGGTATTGTTGAGGGGTGGCTGTTGCTTGGATATCTGCTTAGGAGGTCTTTGCCTGTTTAGGCAGATTTTTATTTAGAGCCTCCGAGTATGTTTTTGTGTGTTTATGTGTTGGGTATGCAGATGCAATAGCTCTGTGTGAGACTGGATTTGTGGTGTGGGTGGTTACCTTTTCCTCCTGATTGATTGTGCCAGTCTTGGGTTGAGAGAGCTCTGCCTCCAGTTTGGCTGTGTAACTGCATCTCTCACATGTATTAGAGTTTGTTGGAAGGAGGAGAGGGTTGTCTGTGTACATAAGGCAATTGTAACACTGCCTCAAAATTCCCAGATTCACCAGATGGACTGGAGAGTAACCTTGAAACTGAACCTTGGAAATACCAGATTACTATAGGGAACTGTTTTTTTTACTGATCAGATTAGGGAAGGGAACTGATTTTTCACTTGATCAGGAAGGACCAACCGGGAGCCTAATAATTATGGGAAGTCAAGGAGGGTGTAGTGCTTTAGTTAGTTAGTGTTTCCTTATAACAGCTGAGCAAGTGCAGGGCTTTAGAAAGAGAATAGAGTGATTACTTTGAGAGTTTGAACAGTTTTAAGGGAAAAAGTGAAGAGCAGACTTTGTGGAGCATGGAATAGTTTAAAGCTGTTAAGGCGGCGCTGCCCGATGCTGCTCAGTGCGCAAAACCGAGCAAAAAGAGAGTTGTAGGGTTTTAAGAGAGACAGATCAAGGAGTTGACCCAAAATGGCCAAAAAAACTACAGCTTCTAGGTAGTAACCACTCCTCCAGGGACAGGCAGGCTGTTCAGTGTTAACCACTCCCACTGGTGAACACAGAGACTTCCCTTTAGCCCAAGCAAGCACTGGCCTTCTAGAAACTTCCAAACAATTCAGAACAGCAAATCTGTAACTGAACTTTCTTAACTTTCAGAAAGTGGGAAAACAAGATTTTTTTTGTTTTTCTTTCTTCTTTTTGTTGTAGTTTAAAGGTAGCAGAGATACACAAGCAGCAAAATAATCACAACAGTGCAATAAATGACCCCACACTTGAGTGCTAGGCCAAACACAAGAATAATAAATACTTGAAAGAAATATAAAAATATCTATCGAAAGAAATACAAGAATGGGTGGGTTACTGAATTCATCAATGAAGTGTAAGCCATGAAGGGATTTACAAACCAAACAGGCCAGCCATTAGGACAAAACAAGGCGCATCTCTGTCAAAAACTGCCCCAGTTAAAAGGTCAAGGCTTTGAGGCCAATGAAATGCTGGTGTGAAAATCTCTAACCCGGAATCCACTTACTAAAAAGTGATGTTTCACACTTCAGTTGCTTGTGAATATTTCCAGCTGGCAATATTTCTCCAGGTCATCTTTATCTAGGGAATGGGAAACTTTTTTTTTTTTTTTAAACTTCAGGACTACCTTTTTTAAGTACTACAGTACGATCAAGCATTAAACGTTTTTCTAGTTCATTCCAGACATCAATGCCCTACAAAGGCAAAACTAATACGTTAATATTAGCTTATTAGGACACAAACTGTTTAATTACAATAATAAAATGCAATGGAGAGAAGCAGAACCAAAGAATAAAATTCTCATTGACAAAACTGCAAGCTGATATCGCTAAAAGAAAATGCTGTGTAATTTCTCCATGAAGGACAGCTGAAGAAGGTCACAAAATGGCACAGAAAGACACTTCACACATGGGGCTTACTGGCTTTACAAGCTGAAGTACAACAATTCAGTCAGAACGAAACCCAATTCAACTTCCATCTCTGCAATCAGGACTGCACCAGGTGTTGTGTGTGTGTGTATGTATGGGGGGGGAATCAGGAGTCTGTCTCTCTTTTGCAGCTAACTATCTTGAAGGTTAATGAAATAATTTATTTTTTTTTGCATTCGGACTAAATCAGACATGTAAAATACCATGCAACAGCTTGTGCCCCTGGTAAAATTCTAAAGAAATGTGGTAAAAAGAAGAAATGAAAAGTACAGTTGTGTACACTTTCCATAAATGTAGATGTTTGAGTGTATTTACTGTTGCAGTTCTGATTTATGGAATTTCCTGCTGCAGAAGCTCTTGGCCGGCCCAACTACCAGAGTAAAAGTCTTCCCCTCCTCCTATGACTGGAGGACGTACTTGACTGATGTCAGTACGCTGGGGTATAAGTGAAGTCTCACCTATGTCATTACCTCAGTTGTTTTCTTGCCCCTTGTTCAGAGCCCCCCCAACAGAGACAGAGAGAGAGAGATCCCTTTAGGAATGCCCAGCAAGATATAGGATCTCCTCCATTGAGGGTAGCACTGGTAATATTCCATAGGCCAGAAAATTGTGATGAGTTTTACAGTGGCCATGTAGTGGGGTAGCCACCTATGGAGCTTTTGAGAACGGTAGGGTATCCTTCCCTCCACACTGAGGGTTTGGAGACGAGAGGTAGGTGCCTGGCTAGAAAAAGGGAGGCATCAGTCACCATTTTGGGTTTGATAATAGGGTTAGGCCTAAGAGCCTAGAGAGTCAGATGTTCCCTAACAGGATAGAGAGGTAAAAAGCAGGCAGTGTTCATGTCAGAATATTAAATATTTTTCTAGGACAAGGTTTAGGTAGAAAGATGGTGTAAAAGGTCACCTGGGGGGCTAGGAGTGCCCCTATCAAAGGGTGGGTGAAGCTAGGTGTGCTTGAAGGAAGTAGGCTGAAATAGCTGAAACCTGAACCTTGCAGAATGAGTGAGAAAGGCTGGAGAAAGAAAATTTAAGAGTAGGACTGGAAAACAGATTTTGGCCCTGCTGGGGTCCTGTCAGAACTGTGCACCCCTAGTAAAAAAAAAAAAAACTTCTTATTATGTTACACAGGCCTTTCTGGAGCTAGGTCACCTGGCTTTTCCTAAGATGTCCTGCACAAGCTAATGCATGGAAGTGTGTGTGTGCGTGTGGGGGGGTGGTGTTATAAGGATTATTCTTGGATCCCCTGAGTTCTGTCTCAGAAGTCAGTTCACTAGCACCTGAAGCCACAGAGCCAGATGCCCCCACCCCCGACAAAGCAACCTTCCATTTACTAGAGCAAGAAGGTATGCTCCAAGCTTACAGGGAGAGGGTTAGCAGGAAGGCTAAAGAGAAGAAAGCACCAGAGTATAACTGATCAAACTGGTGCTATAAGGAAGTCCAGCTGTTCTGTGACGTCTGGGTATTCTTGGGAAAAAGGGCCTTGTTATGAAAGCCTAATTGAAAAGCCTGTCCTGAGAACAAGAATGTGTCTGTAGCTGCACTGTGCGTTTCCCCTGGTGGTCAAGGGTTCCAACTGTGGGGTCCCCCATTCCTCGGCTATGATGAGAGGAATCTACCAATGCAACTGCCACTTGAGGGTGCCTACACATTTCTGATCAGTTTGTTGGTAGAGCACCTACCGGTGGCATTCTATAGGCTTAGCTGGGGGGAATGTAAATCCATCCCCATAGCTGAACAGTGAGGGTAGAGGATGTTTTTTTTTTTTCCCCCTAGATATTTGTGGGGTTGTATGTGTGTTTGTCATCTTCTGTGACCATGAATTGCACCCTTTGGTTTGATTTCTGTCATGGGTGCTACAGAAGCCCTTTGAGCTGATCAAAGCTCCTATTGTCGAAGTGCTTATTCACTTCTTTTATGTCAGTAACAGTTGCAAGAAAGTAACGAAGTAGTCCTTGGAGGATTAGTATTTGAGATTGCTGTTAGCAGAGTCTATGGCCTGAGATTAGAGGAAAGTCCTTGGTATATCACTCTTAAATGCCTTTTCTGACAGTAGGATGTTCTGGATGTTGGCCCCTACTGTATGGAGGGGCCATAGGGGTCTCGTGCATCCCGGCTTGGGAAGCAGGGGGATGGAAGAGGCTAAAGAAGAAAAGCTGGCCAGAGTGAGGAGAAATTTTTGCCTGTAGAAAGATTTAAATTGTAAAAGATGAGGTTATGTCTCACCGTGTCCATCACACAAAGCCTGCTCTACTTTGGCTTTAGTGTACAAGATGCTTCCTTATGGGATCACTTCTTTTCCCCTTATCCAGGAAGTATGATCTTCTCATAAACAGTTTGTATTAATCAACTTCTGCCTCCCAAGCTGCAAGGATTTATGCTACATGCCCAGCCTGTCTGCAATGCATTGAACACTATTGGTCAAGGGGCTAACTTGCCTGGAGGCAAGAAGGTTAGAGTACAAAGGGGTCCCACCCTAGAACAGAACTTCTCTTGAGGGTGAGCTTTAGATTCTGGTTTTATAGCTGATTAGTAGGTCACCTTTCCTAACAGGCCAATCATCTTCTTCTTTCGGCTTTTCCTGGTTAGGGGTCACCACAGCTGTCCGCTCACGACTGGCTGTGGAGTTTTACGGTTTCGAGTTGCCAGCCCGGCACCCAACCTTCCACAGAAAGCACACACACCTAGGGCCAATTTAGAGTGTCCAATCCACCTACAGCATGTCTTTGGGATGTGGGAGGAAACCAGAGGAAACCCACACGATCACAGGGAGGACATGCAGACTCTGCACAGAAGGCACCCCAGCTGAGGATCGAACCGGAGAACCTCTTGCTGTGAGGTGGCAACACTAACCGCTGCATCACAAAGGCCGCCCTCCTAATAGGCCAATCTAAGCCTCCCCAATTCTGTTTCCCATGGTGAGAAACAAACTTTGCACCTTGTGTCTGTGAATCAAAACCTTAAGCATTATACCAAGTCACAATCTTTGGAGTGCCGTGAAGCAACTAAAGTCTAAACCCTACACCTTGCTAGTGGCTAAGTGCTATGTTACTGCCTGGGGGTCTTGGAAGTAGTCAAAAAGTACAAGGTGCATATATTCAAAATTTGGAGCTTGCTAAGGGCTCAGTAATCCTCTGCTCGATCCCCTACTGAGAACCAGCAAGAAGAGCGCTTTGAGGACTGGAGTTCCTAAGAAAACCATAGGGTAGGACATAGGTTAAGAGAAGTGAAGGTTGAATACCCCTGCAAAGGATAAAGAGAAGTCCTATAAATGAAAAGAGAAAGGGCCAGACTGTTTGAAAAGTGACATTCTCTCTTCTGGTGGAGGAGGATATGAAACGGAGGGGTACATGACATGAAAGGATCACTCCTGCTCCCTTCCCAGGGAGCTGAGTAAAGGAAGTCCCTTGTGATGGGGAAGATGAGTGGCCTTGGCTGAATCCTTGGCTCTGAGTGTGGCCCATTTCCCTGTGGATCTTCCCTTAGCCTGTAGTGGGTTGAGAAGGAAAGGTGCAGACCTTGGTGGGGCAGTTTCTGTGAAATGTGGGGGCTGCACCTGAACAAGGGATTTGATTGTCTTACTCCCCTTAGCCATGTCCTCCACCTCTTTGAGAATAGTTACTGCTTTAGGGCCAAAGAGCGACTCCTTATCCAAAGCAGCATCCAAAGGTTTGGACTTCACATGCTCCTGGAGGACTCACTCTGTTAGCCAGGCGTGCCTCTTAATGACAGCCCCAATGGCTGCGGCTCTGCTGGCAGCCTGTAAAGAATCAAACCCACAGTGCAAGGAATGGTTGATCACAATCTTGAGATAAGGCCTTATTTTCAACAGTCAAAAGTTTTTTTCTTCATCTGTTCCTGATGTCACTCGATGCTTTATTAAGTGGAACTGGCAGGTCAATGTCCTCATAGATAGTGTGGCAGAAGTATATACTTTCTTGCCAAATCTTTCGAGGGCTCTACCCTGCACATCACTGAGTAGGGAATTCTGGAGTCCAGTACCAAATATCTGTGGATCTGCTGAAAGGTTATTAAAAAGGTACTTAAGTGAACCCGTAACCCTGTAGATACTGTCAGATTTTCTTGGTGCAGGGGGAAGGGTATCTGGTCTCAAAGAGGATTCTACAAACACATCATCAACCACCTCCAAAACTGGAAGCACTGCCAGGGGTTTGAATTTTGAGAGGTGGAGGAATTCCTTAATTCTTTTCTTGTGTAGGGGATAATCTTGAGCTTCCCAATGTAAAAGTTCCCCAAGGGAGTGTGTAAAGTTTCTCCAAAGGACAGATCCTAAGTAGAGGAGGCTAAAGGTAAGATTTCCTCGGAGTCAGACTCCTGAAAGGGGGACAAGGAAGGGTCATCTTCAAGAGTTGAGCTCTCCTGGTCCAAGTCCTGCCTGGCCTCAAAGGGGTCAGTAAGAACCTCAGGGATAGTGCCTTTTCTCCCTTTCTCAGTGGTAGATTCGGGGGGGGGGGTGTCTGCCCATTACCAGGGAAAGCAGGTCCTCTGCCAATTTAATTTTTTTTGAGGTTGAGAGCTGAAGGTCTGGAAAAAAGAGATTTCCTTGGAGTAGTTTTTTTGTTTTAGTCTGGGGGGCACCGGAAACCAGGACTCCTGAATACTTCTGAGGTATAATGGTAGTGGTGGGTTTGCCAGAAGCAGAGGTCTGCTAACCGGTCTCAAACCCGACTGATTAACTGTGAACAACTGGTGATGGCGTCTAGCGTTCTGATGGCATACGGACCTTCGAAAGGGTCTCAGTAGAGGCCTTCTCCAATACCTCGATTGTGGGAGGGGGCTGAGAAGGTGCCTCACTGACTTCCACAATAACCAGTCCTGGTGGGCTATCGGATGGTCAACAGTTTTGTTCAGATGGCCTGAGCTTAGGCCGTTGGTGTTTAGTCAGATTGACAAAGGGATGCGGCCATCCCACACAAAGATTTAGGGGCCTCTAACAAATCTAAGCTAAAATGTCAGCAGAACAGTTCTGGAGTTGAATCGGGCACAGAAACTACAATTGGGAACATCGCGGGAAGGACCCAAACAAGTAATGCAGCGGGTTATGAAAATCCTGGTGTGGAATTTGTTTACCACAACTCAGGAAGTTAAGTTTCTCTGACATTAGTTGTGAAAAGGAAAGAGTTCCTCACTGGGGTACTTTGCTTTAGAAGTTTTCACTCTGGTGCAGTCAGACGCACATACTTAGTCTGTTTTGGGCTCTGACGGCAAGAAAGAGCTGAGGTAATGATGTAGATGGACTCCACTTATATACCCCAGTGTATGATGTCAGTCAAGTGCATCCGCCAGTCATTGTAGGAGGGAAGAGTATTACTCTGGTAGTCAGGCCGGCCAAGGGCTTCCACAGCAGGAAAACTCACAAGTTAGGACCTCAACAGTGAAACACAATGAACACCTACGGCTTTACCACAGAGTCACAACTCATTGCCAGATTTTAGTCCTCTTTCTCCCCCAAAAGATGCAACTTCTGCTAGCAAAGAATGTGATCCTGACTGTGATCCAAACAACCAAGACCATTTAGCAATTTGGGTACTGCAGAAGACAGCAACAGATGGTGTGAGTGACTAGCCATCACCAGCACACCTGTAAGGGGAGGGGAGCCCAGAAGCTTCATCACTGCTGATCCAGACAACCATGACCATTTAGCAGTTTGGGTGCTGCAGAAGACAGCAACAGATGGTGCGAGTGAATAGCCATCACCAACATATCTGTAAGGGGGGGGGGCCCGGAAGTTTCATCACTGCCGTGGTGATACCCAATGGAGATTTGGAGTCATAAGAAGCAGGACATGCTCACCAAATAAACAATGAAATAATGCAGGTGGCACTGCAGCACACCTGGAAATGTGATCCATTCACCGATGCTGCTCCTGCAAGAAATAGGCTCAAGCTGTAAAGCACGGATTCTGCAGGCGAGGGGTAGGCCTCATCCTTTATAGATATGCCTGGATAATGGCCCTTTTACCACCATGCTCTTACCACAGTACCCACAAAGGTGAAACAGGGAATGAATGTGTAGGCAGAAATCAGAAGCGAGAAGGTTAACAGGTATGCGGCCAAAAATAACAAAAAGAAACTTGTTCTCCAAAACGTTGCACCCAGTATCATTAGTCAAATGGCAAGGATAGAGAGCATCAGTCTGTACCACAAGTGACCCAAGCAGAAGAACATGCACGCATCACAGGCAGGGTCATTCATTGAGGATAAGATGTAGTCACTGGCAGCTGGCTCTCCTACCCTAGAACAGGGGGAGCAAGAGAATTGGTTACTTGTGACACTTCTAGTGAAGACCAAGAGACTTGCAGCTGGATTACCTAACAGTGGGACTAGCAAGACGTTTGTATCGCCCCAAACAATCCCTTGTCCCTTGCCCATTAGTAATAAGAACCTCAAGTTTGACTCCTCAGGTAGTCCGGGGGTCCACCTGGCAATAGGTCTGTATCAAATACAGCCTGGAAAGGAGCAACTAGGGGAGGCAGGGAGTACAAATGTGCTAACCAGGGAACAAGCAGAAAAGCTAAGTGGGTCGGGTAGGGAGAGGCAATTAAAAATATCTTTACATTCACCATCTGATAACAGAGGTAGAAAGGTTTCCACAGCTGGAACGGGACTAAAATTCCTTCTGCAGTCACTGCCCTGAACACTACATGATGGTTAACTGTTTTAACCTACAAACACATGATCACCGCTGATGGGAAACGGCAGTCCCGCTTATAAAAACAACTTCAACGATGAACAGGAATGAGAGAGACTGCAGCATGACGTAAAAACATTAAAAAAAAATGTAATTTCATTTAAGACGTTTTTCAACAAAGTGACTGCTAAAATAATTTAATAAGATCATGCGGCTTTAAACAGGACTTTAAAGAAACCATCTCATTGAGGCCATAAGTTCATAAGTATTCGTTTTATGTGGATTGCTCAAGGAGCAACTTAGCAAAACTTAAAAACTGCCCTGCATTTTATGTGGAAAAACAAAACAATCGCTTAAAGAATGTGTTTGTGAACATATTTATGATGTTAGTAAGATATAACAATGCATTAGCAAGATACATTGTTAAGGAAAGGATCAGGCACAGTTTTACCTTTCTCATTTTGCAGCTTATTAAAGATGATTTAGGGTTGGGTGATATCAAGCATCGAAACAACTGAAATGTGTTGGATTATTATGCTGCAATCAAACGTTACGGTTCAAAGAGATGCTACTTTGTTAAATGTGTATAAATTGTAACTCACTTATTTGTTTTATGGATGGTCTGATGAAATGTCTGTAGTGGAAGTAAAAGTGCTCATGTGTTGTTAAATGAAAGTTTTTTTATGTTTTTAAGCCATGCTGCTTTCCCTTTCATTGCCGTTCATTGATTGTTAAATGTTTTGCCAGGGAAGGCAAACATCAAATAATGCAGTTATTTCCACCATCTAATGTAATTCACATGAAGCAGTTACAGTGCTAAAGGCATTCAACAAGTTCAACATATTGTCATTTTGTCATGTGCCCCCCATAGTTAAGAGTCCTGGAATCTCGAAAAAGAAGCAGTGAAGTTAGAGAAGAGACGAAAAGAAAAAAGCTGCGTTTTTTCCTTTTAAAGTTTTGTCCCCCCTACTACTAATAAATATGAATTCTAGGACTGCCAAAGCTCTGAGAAAAGAGAATATTCACAAATACAGCAATCTTGGACACTGCATATGCAAGTCCTGTTTGTCACATTCACACTTACTCTGAGTCTGAATTCCAAAAGGTTACTTTATCACACAATTTAAGACTTAGTCATGGCGCACAGAAAAGTACTAACTGCTGACAGAATATACATTAAGAGAAAACAACTCATAGTTCAGGTTTGGTATTTAACTACTGCACGTGTGTGCAGCAAAATGCTTTGCTTAACAAAAATGACATGTGGATATAGTGAGTTTTAAACTGGATACAATAAGTGAGGCAGTATTAACATATGTATAGTAGTACAATATTTCAATGGGAAGAGAATTAATTCACATGCAAAATGTAAAATGCCCCTACCTAAAAGCAAGTTGAAGGCATGCCGTTACCTATACCTCTGAACCCAAAAATGCACATCAGTAATGGTGAAAGCCCTGCACTCAGCTCAGCTGTGAACCAGTGGCATTGGACCAATGAATGTGTGGTGCCAATGCTGCAATTCACTCAGGAGACTGTAGATGGCGAACAGATACAAGACTAGTTCACACATAGTTCGCTGAGAACATAAAACCTTGAGTCACTTGCTAATAACCGTTATGTCAGCAGAGCTGCTTCTGTGAATTACCATGCTCTGGTCAGCGTGGCTTGCATCCACTGCACTTGGCAACGAACTGCTAATAGCTTCTTTCAACTTAAGTTGAACATGCACACCAGTTTTTAAAAGTTATTTTTATCCCACTTTAATGGGCACTGCTTTGCTTATTTGCTCTACAAAAAAAAAAACAAAAAAAAACAAGAGAGAGGACACCATTCTGTACAATTTTTAAACTGTTTTGCAAATTTATCAGTCTCTTTTAAATGTCTAAGTGGAAAGAAGGCTCAGAATGTGTAACTGAAAGATGACTTGCAAGTAAGGAAATTCTCTGTTGCATACTTGTTCAAACTATGCCACTGACTACAGATTGCCCATCAAAGAACAAATTAACAGGCAGGATAGAGGACAGAACAGATCACTCCTACCCTAATGTTTAGGGTACACTACATTTATCTGAGACATACTATGTGCTGACGTGTTACATGAAATTAACAACTGCATCATCTAATTTATCAGGAAACTCAAAAACAGTGTGCTTCAGACAATGGAACCACTAACCAAATTAAAATAATTTTTCAGTATATAAGCAAGTAAAATGCAACACACAACTGCTGTTTAGCTGTTTTCCTTCATCTTTTTTAATGGATTATCCTGAATTGTCAGGTATGAAACCACAATAGTTGCATTAAACTAGATGAGTTTTAAAAAGAAATTCTATTATAAGAATTGTAGTAACAGTTTACAATCTAAATTTGGAGTAGAAGTTTATCAACATTAAGGAAAGTAGGAGTCTGCTTGGCTTACAACAGCAATCCAACGTTCCTTCCAAGACATTACTGATGATTTGTCAGATATGGTTTATGAGAAATGTGAAATTTCAGCATGTCTTCTGTCAGGATATGAGGCTATGTAATTCACCATAACTTACACTTCCAACACAGGTTCTGAACTATAACCAAAATTAGAAAGTTTCACTATGAT
Source organism: Protopterus annectens (assembly GCF_019279795.1). Taxonomy (NCBI): domain Eukaryota; kingdom Metazoa; phylum Chordata; order Ceratodontiformes; family Protopteridae; genus Protopterus; species Protopterus annectens. The sequence continues at coordinate 854,780,028 of NC_056750.1, forward strand.
ATGGAATTTTAAAAAATGCCACATTAGTCTGGTTTTGGACAGCATTTAAACCCAGTGCAGAGGCTTACATTGCCTTTAGTCTGCTAACCCTTAAATAGTTTGTCACCAAGGCCAAAGATGCTGTGACAGGTGTCATGATGTTTAAAAGTTGTTAAACCACTTAAATTACTGACATAGTCTCCCATTAGTCCTCCAGGTGACATTGACCATGATGTAAATCTCCTCCAGGTAGGTGTCCTTTTACCGGTCCGAGCTCACCTTAGTTAATCTGTTTCACCCAAAGTATATGTACAGTACTTGTGGACATAGTTAACTCCTACTGGATACATAAAGTACACTTGTGTACACTTACAATAAATGTAGATGTTCGAGTGTATTCACTGTTGCAGTCATTACATTTGAGTTATCTGCCTCTTCAAATTAATTGCATATCTTTATTTATTTTCCTTTCAATTCTGTAATAGAGTATTCTTCTTGTGTATTCATTTTTTTTTGTTCTATGTTAAGCCTCATTTTGTACTCTGATCCTTAGGGAATTTTCAGTTGGTTATGTTAAGTTCTTAAATACTATTATATATTCTTTATTTCTGCATTATTTTATATTGTTTGTATAAATTTAACTTGTTTTAGTAGTTTATAGCGGAGCTTTTCTCCCCGGGCCTCCACTGAAAATGGACAAATATCCAGTTGGACTAGCCCGGTTAACAAATGTAAAATAAATAACAAATGTAAAATAAATAAAATAAATAAAGTAGCCCTCAGTCGGCCTGATTAACAAAGTCTCGGGTCCTGCGTCGGTTGCTGTCCCTTCTTCCATGACGTCAGGGGTATAAAACATGCAGCCGACACCATTACATCAGTTTTTCTTGCCCCAGATGTCAGGTGCCCCCCTAATGGGAAGCAATTAAATATAAAATCACAAAGATATACCTCCAACAAAAAAGCAAATACACCAAAAAGGCTTTTAAGCATAGTTAAAGAAAGTAGAGGTATAGCCAAAAGAAATTAGGGGGCTGGAGGGAGAGTAACCAGGACTGCAACAGTGAATACACTCGAACATCTACATTTATGGTAAGTGTACACAACTGTACTATGTTCTTCGTGTTTCACTGTTGCAGTCATTACATTTGGGTAGATTCCCAAAGCTATGGTTGGGAGGAGGAATTTAGATAGCATTAGGGCCAGCTACAAGGCCCTGCAAAACTGCAGTGGCAAAGCCAGTTCTGGATTTAGAGAAAACTGGCAAATGATAATGCTTGGTGAAAGTATGTACAGAACTCCAGGTAGCAGCTTCTAGGATGTCCCTGGTAGGGACGCCTCTGAGAAAGGCTGTAGAGGTAGATGCAGCCCTGGTGGAGTGAGGTCTGATCCCCTGGGTGATGGGTTTTCCATGGTGCTTCTGGCAGAAATGAATGCAATGGCTTATCCACTTAGAAATGGTTTGCTTTGAAATAGCCTTCCCCTCTGACCCTGCAGCAAATGCCACCAGCAGTTGTTCAGATTTCCTTTGAGGTTTAGTCCCATCCAAATAGAATCTAAGTTGTCTGTGCACATCTAAGGAATGCAGTATCCATTCCCCTTTATTCTGTGGATTGGGAAAGAAGGTTGGCAAATGAATGGACTGATTAAGAGCCACAGTGGATACCCACCTTGGGCATGAAGGCTGGATTGGTTCTGAGGGACACCCTGTCCGCATGAAAGATGATGAAAGGCTCCACTGCCATAAGGGCCTGTAATTCAGATACCCTTCTAGCTGAAGTGATTGCTAAAAGGAAAGCTGTTTTCCAAGAAAGAAACTACAGCTGCAGTAGCAGCTGGTTCGAAAGGAAGTAGAGTGAGTTTCTCCAAGACAATGTTAAGGCCCCAGGCTGGGGTTGGAGCTCTCCTGGGTGGTCTCAAATTTTTGGCCCCTCTGAGGAACTGCTTGAGCAGTGGATGAGAGAAGAGGGGAGGTTCTGTGTTATAATGAGCTGAAATGGCTGAGGCGTGGATTTTAATGGAGGAAAAAGACAGGCCCTTGTGCAGCATCTCAGTTAAGTATTGCAAAATCTGAGGTAAATTGGGTGCTGCTGTGCTCATTCCTTGAGATTGGTTCCAGGCATAGAATCTTTTCCATTTTTCACCATAAGATTTTCTAGTACTAGGCCTCCTTGCCTCTAAAATGATATCCATCACAGGTTTGCTGAGGGATGAGATAAAGGAGAGATTAAGTAATTAGCCAGGCTGTAAGGTTCAGTGCTGGAAGCTGAGGGTGCAGAATCTGGTTCTCCTGCTGAGACAACGGGGAAGGAGTCTGAGGCAGGTGCCATGGAGGTAACAGTGACACACTGCGCAGGAGGGGGTACCCATAGTTGGTGCGGCCAGTCTGGAGCAATCAAAATCATCCTTGGTTTGCCCTGTTTGATTTTTAGTAGTACTTTGGAGAGTAGAGGCAGACGGGGGAAGGCATAGACCGATAGGTTTTTCCAGCTGAAGGACAGAGCATCCACTTTCCAGGCTTGTTTGTGGGGAGTCCTTGTGCAAAATCTGTCCAATTGGTAGTTCTGTGGAGAGGCAAACAGGTCTACATCTGGGCTCCCCCATTTGCGTGTCAACATGTTGAATATCCTTGGTTCCAGTTTCCACTCGTGTGGGTCCATGAGGTTTCTGCTTAGCTCATCTGCCAGTGTACTTAATTTTCCTGGCAGGAATTGAGCTTGTAGGCAGGAATTGAGCTTGTAGGCGCACTTGGTATCTCAAGGCTGTGTTCCACAATCCCATGGCTAGTCTGCAGAGGGGGTAAGAATGTGTACCCCCCTATAACAGTGGTGTTGTCCGTCTTTACCATTAGTTGTCCTGGAAGAATGTGGTCCTTGAAGGCTGTCAGAGCATTCTGTACAGCTAACATTTCTTTTTGACTGATTATGTTGTTGTCTTTTGGCTTCTCCCAGTTAGGGGTTGCCACAGCGGAACTCCGGTCCGCTAATGATTGACAGTAGATTTTCATGGACACCGAGGTGCCAGCTCGACGTTCAACCTTCAACGAAGGCATGCCCATTTACGCAAGTCTTTCGAACGCCCACCCAACTGCGGGGAAGACATGCAGACTCCACACAGGAGGCACTCCAGCCAAGAATCGAACGGGAGAACCTCTTGCTGTGAGGCAACAATGCTACTGCTGCACCACCGCGGCATCTCTGTAGGTGCATTTGACTTGGGTTCCATTTACCCTGAATGCACTTCCCTACCAGGTGAGCCCCCCATGCATAGTCTGATGCATCTGTTGTTAGGGTTTGGGCGGCAGGGGGTGGTGTGAATGGCAGTCCCTTGTTTTGGTGGCAGGCCTCTGCCCAGCATAGGAATTCTAGCGCAGGCAAGGTATGATAGGAATCATTGTTTCCTGGCTGTGACAATGTTGACTCCATAAACTTTTTAGGTACCACTGAAGTTTCCTCATATGCAGTCTTGCATATGAAATTAGAAGAATGCATGAGGCCATGAACCCCAAGGCTTGCAGTATTTGCCTTGCAGATAGCAGGGTTTTTGTGGTCGCCTGTTTGAAGTAGGTCACCAAATGAATTTGCTTTTCTGGCGTAAGGAAAGCCATCTGGGCAATTGTATTCAAGCTTGCTCCCAGGAATATAATTTGTTGACAGGGTACCATTGTGATTTCTTTTTGTTTATGGTGTACCCTAGACAAGTTAGAACCCTTTTTACAAAGGCCAGATGATTCAAAAGTATGTCCTGGCTTTCTGCCTGAATTAGACAATCGTCCAGGTATGGGTATATTTGAATATTTCTTTGCCTGCAAAATGCAATAACTGGAGCTAGGCACTTTGTGAATACCCTGGGCGCAGAAGATAAGCCAAAGGACAGTGCAGAGAACTGATAGTGCATGTAGCCTGCTTTGAAGCGTAGGTATCTTATGCAAGATTCCCTGAATGGGATGTGCAGGTATGCTTCTTTTAAATCTAGTGTTGCCAACCAGGCATCTTTGCCTAGCATAGGAAGTAATTGGTGAAGAGTCAGCATCTTGAATTTTGGAATCTCCAAAAAGGTGTTTAGAGTAGACAGGTCCAGGATAGGATGCCACGAATTGTCTTTTCTGGGTACCAGGATAAGTCTTGAGTAGAAACCTTGTCCCTTTTCCTCTTCTGGTACCAGTTGAATAGCCCCCATGCTTAAGAGAGAAAGTACTTGTTTTTGGGCCTTTGTCCACTGATTTGGGGGTAGGTCCGGCCATCCACTTGGTGTTGGCAATCTGTGGAAGTGAACTCTGTATCCCTGGGACATTATATTTAAAACCCATTTGTCCAGGGTAATGAGTTCCCAATTCTTTGCATGAAGAGCAATCTTTCCCCCCAAAGGGGCAGTCAGTTGATAAGTGCTTGGAAATTTTTAAAGGAAGACACTGAGACAGTTTGCCATAGGGGGGAGTCTTATTATTCCCCCGTGGAGGCCCCCCCACTATTTAGTTCTGAATCGTGGGTTTTTTGATGTGTCTGGGTTTGGCTTGAGAAGACCTGGAAGGGGTTGGAAAGGACCACTTCTTACAGGGCCAGTGCCTACTAAATCTAGGAGGCTGAACTTGTAAATAATCTTTAACAGTTTGCAAAGATTTAGTTTTATCTTCCATCTTTTTAAGAATTTCCTCAGCCTTGTTGCCAAACAGACGGTCCTGATTTTAAGGAGCATCCAAAAATTTAGCTTTAACATGAAAAAGCAAAGATTGCTCCTTAAGCCAAGCACGCCTTCTCAGCAAAGACCCAGTAACAGCAGCCCTGCAAGAGGCCTCTAATCTATCAGAACCACATTACAAATTATGCTTTCCAACTTGCTCGGCAGAATGCATTAAGCCCTGTAATTATTTTCCATACAGTCAGGAATTAACATAATTTTTTGTTTAAACAGTCCAATAACATGTTGCTGATATTTTAATATATGAAACTGGCAGTTTAAAGCCCTAATGGCCAAGGTTGCAGAAGTGTAAACCTTCTTATCCCATCTACTCAGCGCCCTGGAGTCTCTATCAGAAGGGGTAGGATTTTTAGCAGTAGAAGCCTTAATGCCCTTGGGCCCCTGTGAAACAGTCTCTGGATCTGCAATAGGATTTTTGAAAAGGAACTTGTGGGACTCGGGGACCCTGTAGTATCTGTCAGGTTTTCTGGGAGCAGGAGGCAGGGAATCAGGGGCCAAACTAGATTCCGAGAAAGCATCATTAACAATGTCTAGTACAGGAGGAATAGCTAAAGGCCTATGCTGAGGTAGGAGAAGGAAATCCCTAAGCCACTTTTTTGAATCAGAAAAATCCTGGCTTTCCCAGTGGAAATGCTCCCTTAAAGTATGTAAGGTTTCCCCAAAAGAAAAATCCTCAGGAGGGGAAGCAGAGGTAATAGAGTCCTCTGCATCAGAATCCTCATAAGTAGGTAAGGGAAAATCCAGATCATCAGAAGAGTCAGAAAAAACAGAATCCTGATAAGAAGATTTATAATCAACTTCAGTCCTAGGCCTCTTAGACAGGGGGGGGGGGGGTGGCTACCCCTGATTAGAGTTTTTAGATCTTCAGCCATTCTTATAATTTGTTTTTTTAGGCCAAGAGGCCTGAGCATGTGTTCCTGGGCGTTCTTTTTTTTAGAAATGGATCGAGATTTAGGGATAAGTAAAAAAGGAGGTGTCAGTTTAATATGCAAGTCCGTAGACCTAAATATACCCTCAGAAGCCGGAGCCCGCACAGTGGCTCCGGACCCATGCAAGGTAGAGACATCCACTGGTTCCATAGTTGAAGCATCTCGCGGCATACCGAACTCCGAATGGGTCTCAGTAGAGGCCTGCAAATCAGAAGTAGTGGGTATCAGGGGCTGCGAAAGCACCTCACTGCGTGCCGGCGAACTGGCGACTGGCTTAGGAGAAGCGTCATCGGCAGTTTTAGACCTCGGCGGTCTGTCTTTATCTTTGCATTTTTTTGGAATGCCGGTATTCGGATGGCTAACCAATGACATTTCTGGATAATTAAACTGAGAACCGAAATATTTAGAGGCGGAAAGATACAGACGATGGATACTGCGCTGATTAAATAAAGCACAAAACCGACAGCAAGGTACATCGTGGTCAGGGCCTAGGCAAGGAATACAGTACGAATGAAAATCTTTATGAGGCATTTGCTTTCCACAAGTAATGCAATTATTAACTTTTACTGACATCGGTAAGGAGCAGGAAAAAGTTTCCCCAACGGGGGTACTTAACTTTAGTTGAAGACTTCGGTTTTGAAACTCGAAAACGAAAATTTCAAGAGTTGGCCGACCGGTACTTGCGAACTAATTTTGCTTCAGGCACTGCATGGCAAGAAAGACTGATGTAATGGCGTCGGCTGCATGTTTTATACCCCAGACGACCTGACGTCATGGAAGAAGGGACAGCAACCGACACAGGACCAGAGACTTTGTTAATCAGGCCGACTGAGGGCAACCTGCAAGCAGATAACCCAAATGTAATAACTGCAACAGTGAAACACAAAGAACATCTGCTCTTGGAACTTGCACTGCAGGAATCATCACCTCTAATTTTGCTCTACTATTTATTTTATTTGCAGTTGGTTTACCAGGATAGTCCATTGGGCCAAAATGAATCCGTTTTCAATGGAGTCCTGGGGAGAAAAGCTCCATAACAATCTCAATAGAGTAGGTTATTAATGATAGTTATACAATGCAAAAAGTTCAAGCAAATAATTACAAAAAGGTTCAGCATACATTAGAAATTCTGTATACTTATGATGGATCATATAGATGATACAGACTAACAAAGTAACATTACAAAGTAATACTGGAAGTAAATTCATATTATGATGCATAAACTTAAGAAGTGCAGTCTAGTACATTATATCAGACTAGTACATTTTTGCAAATTACATAGGAAACAGAGTGTGAGTGTTAGGGAAAAAAGGAAGAATTACTGGAGAAGCAGGGGAAGGATGGAAGATGAGGTAGCCAGAGTTAATTATGTGGGGTGGGAGCATGAGCATTCCCACTGGGATGCTAGGTGCAAATGAAGAGATCTTTAATCTAATATCTTTGAATGTGCAGACTTATGACACTCAAAGATGTGATAAATTATGGCAGTTTCTACAACAATGCCCTTGCAGAGATAAAAAAATGCCAGATGGGTAGCAACGCAAGGGTAAAGGGGGCAGCTAAATTGGCAGATGATGTCAAGGGGTTTGACACTGCAGCACTGGCATTCATTCTGCATTTGCAGTCAGCACTGTGTATGGTATACGAACTGCAAGATGTCAGCACTGTGTGGGGTACACAAACTACAGCAAGATGCTGATAAACTACATCAAAAATGCAACAAGCAAAGAACAATTTTTTTTGCTTGAATGTCAACTGACAGGTGAGCACTCTCTTTTTTTTTTGACCCGACATCAACTTGAAGGAGAGGACTATTTTGTTTGGTCTTCAAATTAGAGTTGTAATGGTATCAGATCAGAGAGCTGCACAGGACATCAACATGTAGCTACAGCTCTGCAGAATGTCAACCATTTTTTTGCTTGAGTTAATAATTTGCACAAAATACTTGTATGCACTTAGACATACATTTCAGTAACAGCACACGCTGCCATAATATCAACCAGAAAATAGTCACCAATGGAGATGGCTCTCATCAAAAGTGCTGTTCACAGAGTACAGCTAGCCATCAAGTGTACCAAATGCTGTGCTGTACAACGGCAAAATCAAGTCTACCAAATGCTGTGCTATACAGTGGTAACATCAAGTCTACCAAATGCTGTGCTATACAGTGGTAACATCAAGTCTACCAAATGCTGTGCTGTACAGTGGTATCAAGTGTACCAAATGTTGTGCTGTACAGCAGTAACATCAAGTGCACCAAATGTTGTACTGCACAATGGTAACATCAAGTGCACTAAATGATGTGCTGTACAGCGGTATCAAGTGTAACAAATGCTGTGCTGTACAACAATACCATCAAGTGTACCAAGTGCTGTGCTGTACAATGGTTACATCAAATGTACCAAATACTGTGCTGTACAATGGTAACATCAAGTGTACCAAAAGCTGTACTGTACGTAGTAACATCAAGTGTACCAAATGCTGTGCTGTCCAACAGTAACATCAAGTATACCAAATGCTGTGCTGTACAGTAGTAACATCAAGTGCACCAAATGCTGTATAGCAATATCATCAATGGTACCCAATGCTATGCTGTATAACGGTAACCAAGTGTACCCAATGCTGAGCTGCGCAGTGGTATCAAGTGCACCAAATGCTGTGCTGTACAGCGGTATCATCAAGTGTATCCAATGCTGTGCTGTACAGCGGTATCATCAAGTGTACCAAATGCTGTGCTGTACAACCGTAACATCAAGTGTACCAAATAGTGTGCAGTACAACGGTAACATCAAATCTACCAAATGGTGTGCTGTACAACAGTAACATCAAGTCTACCAAATGGTATGCTGGACAACGGTAACATCAACACTATCAAATGGGGTGCTGTACAACGGTAACATCAAGTCCACCAAATGCTGTGCTGTACAATGGTAACATCAAGTCTACCAAATGCTGTGCTGTACAGCGGTATCATCAAGTCTACCAAATGCTGTGTTGTACAGCGGTATCATCAAGTATACCAAATGCTGTGCTGTACAGCAGTAACATCAAGTGCACCAAATGTGTTCTACAACGGTAACATCAAGTGCACTAAATGCTGTGCTGTACAGCAGTACCATCAAGTGCATCAAATGTGCTGTACAACAGTAACATCAAGTGCACCAAATGCTGTGCTGTACAAAGGTAACATCAAGTGCACCAAATGCTATGCTGTACAACGGTAACCAAGTGTACCAAATGCTGAGCTGTGCAATGGTAACACCAAGTGCACCAAATGTTGTGCTGTACAGCAGTATCATCAAGTGCACCCAATGCTGCGCTGTATAATGGTAACCAAGTGTACCAAATGCTGAGCTGTGCAATGGTAACACCAAGTGCATCAAATGCGCTGTACAGCAGTATCATCAAGTGTACCAAATGCTGTGCTGTAGAGCGGTATCAAGTGTACCAAATGCTGTTCTGTATAGTGGTATCAAGTGTACCAAATGCTGTGCTGTACAATGGTAACATCGTCTACCAAATGCTGTGCTGTACAACAATAACATCAAGTCTAACAAATGCTGTGCTGTACAACGGTAAAATCAAGTCTACCAAATGCTGTGCTGTACAGTGGTAACATCAAGTCGACCAAATGCTGTGCTGTACAGTGGTAACATCAAGTCTATCAAATGCTGTGCTGTACAGTGGTATCAAGTGTACCAAATGTTGTGCTGTACAGCAGTAACATCAAGTGCACCAAATGTGCTGCACAATGGTAACATCAAGTGCACTAAATGATGTGCTGTACAGCTGTATCAAGTGTAACAAATGCTGTGCTGTACAACAGTAACAACAAGTGCCAAATGCTGTGCTGTACAACAGTACCATCAAGTGCAAGTGCTGTACAATGGTAACATCAAATGTACCAAATACTCTGCTGTACAACGGTAACATCAAGTGCACCAAAAGCTGTGCTGTACAGTAGTAACATCAAGTGTACCAAATGCTGTGCTGTACAGTGGTATCAAGTGTACCAAATGCTGTGTTGTACAATGGTAACATCAAGTGCACCAAATGTTGTGCTGTACAGCAGTATCAAGTGTACAGAATGCTGTGCTGTACACCGGTAACATCAAGGGTAACAAATGCTATGCTGTACAGCGGTAACATCAAGTGCACCAAATGCTGTGCTGTACAGCGGTATCAAGTGTACCAAATGCTGTGCTGTACAATGGTAACATCAAGTATACCAACAGCTGTGCTTGTGCTATACAGCAGTAACATCGAGTGCACCAAATGCTGTGCTGTGCAATTTTAACATCAAGTATACCAACAGCTGTGCTTGTGCTATACAGCAGTAACATCAAGTGCACCAAATGCTGTGCTGTACAGCTGTATCAAGTGTACCAAATGCTGTGCTGTACAATGGTAACATCAAGTATACCAACAGCTGTGCTTGTGCTATACAACAGTAACATCGAGTGCACCAAATGCTGTGCTGTGCAATTTTAACATCAAGTGCACCAAATGCTGTGCTGTACAGCTGTATCAAGTGTACTAAATGCTGTGCTGTACAGCGATAACATATAGTGCACCAAATGCTGTGCTGTACAATGGTAACATCAAGTGTACCAAATGCTGTGCTGTACAATGATAGCATCAAGTGTACCAAATCCTGTGGTGTACAGAAGTAACATCAATTGTACCAAATGGTGTGTTGTGCAGCAGTAACATCAAGTGTACCAAATGATGTGCTGTACAACGGTAACATCAAGTGTACCAACAGCTGTGCAGCAGTAACATCGAGTGCACCAAATGCTGTGCTGTACAATGATAACATCAAGTGCACCAAATGCTGTGCTGTACAACGGTAACATCAAGTGCACCAAATGCTGTGCTGTACAACGGTAGCATCAAGTGTACCGAATGCTGTGCTGTACAGCAGTATCATCAAGTGTACCCAATGCTGTGCTGTACAGCAGTATCATCAAGTGTACCCAATGCTGTGCTGTACAGTGGTATCATCAAGTGTACCCAATGCTGTGCTGTGCAATGGTAACATCAAGTGTACCAAATGCTGAGCTGTGCAATGGTAACATCAACTGTACCAAATTCTGAGCTGTGCAATGGTAACATCAAGTGTACCAAATTCTGAGGTGTGCAATGGTATCATCAAGTGTACTAAATGCTGTGCTGTACAACATCAAGTCTACCAAATGCTGTGCTGTACAACGGTAGCATCAAGAATACCAAAATGCTGTGCAATGGTAACATCAAGTCACCAAATGCTGTGCTGTACAGCGGTATCAAGTGTACCAAATGTTGTGCTGTACAGCAGTAACATCAAGTGCACCAAATGTTGTGCTGTACAGCAGTAACATCAAGTGCACCAAATGTTGTGCTGTACAGCAGTAACATCAAGTGCACCAAATGTTGTGCTGTACAGCAGTAACATCAAGTGCACCAAATGTTGTGCTGCACAACGGTAGCATCAAGTGCACTAAATGCTGTGCTGTTCAGCGGTATCAAGTGTACCAAATGCTGTGCTGTACAACAGTAACATCAAGTGCACCAAAAGCTGTGCTGTACAACGGCAACATCGTGTACCAAATGCTGTGCTGTACAATGGTAACATCAAGTGTACCAACTGCTGTGCTGTGCAACAGTAATATCAAGTGTATCAAATGGTGTGTTGTGCAGCAGTAACATCAAGTGTACCAAATGATGTGCTGTACAACAGTAACATCAAGTGTACCAACAGCTGTGCAGCAGTAACATCGAGTGCACCAAATGCTGTGCTGTACAATGGTAACATCAAGTGCACCAAATGCTGTGCTGTACAACGGTAACATCAAGTGCACCAAATGCTGTGCTGTACAACGGTAGCATCAAGTGTACCGAATGCTGTGCTGTACAGCGGTATCATCAAGAGTACCCAATGCTGTGCTGTACAGCGGTATCAAGTGTACCCAATGCTGTGCTGTGCAATGGTAACATCAAGTGTACCAAATGCTGAGCTGTGCAATGGTAACATCAAGTGTACCAAATTCTGAGCTGTGCAATGGTAACATCAAGTGTACCAAATTCTGAGGTGTGCAATGGTATCATCAAGTGTACTAAATGCTGTGGTGTACAGTGGTATCAAGTGTACCAAATGCTGTGCTCTACAATGGTAACATCAAGTCTACCAAATGCTGTGCCGTACAACGGTAGCATCAAGAATACCAAAATGCTGTGCAATGGTAACATCAAGTCACCAAATGCTGTGCTGTACAGTGGTATCAAGTGTACCAAATGTTGTGCTGTACAGCAGTAACATCAAGTGCACCAAATGTTGAGCTGTACAGCAGTAACATCAAGTGCACCAAATGTTGTGCTGTACAGCAGTAACATCAAGTGCACCAAATGTTGTGCTGCACAACGGTAACATCAAGTGCACCAAAAGCTGTGCTGTACAACGACAACATCAAGTCTACCAAATGCTGTGCTGTACAATGGTAACATCAAGTGTACCAACTGCTGTGCTGTGAAACAGTAATATCAAGTGTATCAAATGCTGTGCTGTACACTGGTAACATCATGTGCACCAAATGCTGTGCTGTACAAATGTAGCATCAAGTGTACCAAATGCTGTGGTGTACAGCAGTAACATCAATTGTACCAAATGGTGTGCTGTACAGTGGTATCAAGTGTACCAAATGCTGTGCTGTACAGCAGTATCATCAAGTGTACCCAATGCTGTGCTGTATAACGGTAACCAAGTGTACCAAATGCTATGCTGTACAGCGGTATCAAGTGTAACAAATGCTGTGCTGTACAGTGGTATCAAGTGTACCAAATTCTGTACTGTACAATGCTAACATCGTCTAGCAAATGCTGTGCTGTACAACGGTAACATCAAGTCTACCAAATGCTGTGCTGTGCTGTACAATGGTAACATCAAGTCTACCAAATGCTGTGCTGTACAATGGTAACACCAAGTCTACCAAATGCTGTGCTGTACAGTGGTATCAAGTGTATCAAATGTTGTGCTGTACAGCAGTAACATCAAGTGCACCAAATGTGCTGCACAACGGTAACATCAAGTGCACTAAATGATGTACTGTACAGCTGTATCAAGTGTAACAAATGCTGTGCTGTACAACAGTAACATCAAGTGCACCAAAAGCTGTGCTGTAACAGTAACATCAAGTGTACCAAAAGCTGTGCTGTACAGCAGTAACATCAAGTGCCCAAATGCTGTGCTGTACAACAGTAACATCAAGTGTACCAAAAGCTGTGCTGTACAGTAGTAACATCAAGTTTACCAAATGCTGTGCAACAGTAACATCAAGTGCACGAAATGCTGTGCTGTCCTACGGTAACATCAAGTGTACCAAATGCTGTGCTGTACAGTAGTAATATCAAGTGTACCAAATGCTGTGTTGTACAATGGTAACATCAAGTGCACCAAATGCTGTGCTGTACAGCAATATCATCAAGGGTACCCAATGCTGTGTTGTATAACAGTAAACAAGTGTACCCAATGCTGAGCTGTGCAATGGTATCAAGTGCACCAAATGCTGTGCTGTATAGCGGTATAATCAAGTGTACCAAATGCTGTGCTGTACAGTAGTAACGTCATGTGCATCAAATGCTGTGTTGTACAATGGTAACATCAAGTGTACCAAATGCTGTACAACGGTAGCATCAAGCCTACCAAATACTGTGCTGTACAACGGTAACATCAAGTCTACCAAATGCTGTGCTGTACAGCGGTATCACCAAGTGTACCAAATGTTGTGCTGTACAGCAGTAACATCAAGTGCACCAAATGTTGTGCTGCACAACGGTAACATCAAGTGCACTAAATGCTGTGCTGTACAGTGGTATCAAGTGTACCAAATGCTGTGCTGTACAACAGTAACATCAAGTGCACCAAAAGCTGTGCTCTACAACGGTAACATCAAGTGTACGAAAAGCTGTGCTGTACAGCAGTAACATCAAGTGTACCAAATGCTGTGCAGTACAATGGTAACATCAAGTGTACCAAATACTGTGCTGTGCAGTAGTAACATCATGTGTAACAAATGCTGTGCTGTACAACAGTAACATCAAGTGTGCCAAATGCTATGCTGTACAATGGTAACATCAAGTGTAGCAAATGCTGTGCTGTACAATGGTAACATCAAGTGTACCAAATGCGGAGCTGTAAAACGGTTAAATCAAGTGCACCAAATGCAGCATAGTGCAATGGTACAAGTGCACCAAATTATGTGCTGTGTAACAGTAACATCAAGTGCACCAAATGCTGTGCAGTAACATCAAGTACACCAAATGCTGTGCTGTACAGCAGTAACATCAAGTGCACCAAATGCTGTGCTGTACAGCAGTAACATCAAGTGTACCAACAGCTGTGCTGTACAGCAGTAACATCTAGTGCACCAAATGCTGTGCTGTACAATGGTAACATCAAGTGCACCAAATGCTGTGCTGTACAATGGGAAAATCAAGTGCTCCAAATGCTGTGCTGTACAATGGTAACATCAAGTGCACCATATGCTGTGCTGTACAGCAGAACATGAAGTGCACCAAATGCAGTGCTGTACAACAGTAACATCAAGTGCAGCAAATGCAGCACTGTGCAATTATAACATCAAATGCACCAAATGGAACACTGTACAATGGTAACATCAAGTGCAACAAATGCTGTGCTGTACAACAGTAGCATCAAGTCTACCAAATGCAGCACTGTGCAACAGTAACATCAAGTATACCAAATGCTGTGCTGTACAATGGTAACATCAAGTGTACCAAATGCTGTGCTATACAACGGTAACATCCAAGTGTACCAAATGCTGAGCTGTACAACGGTGAAATCAAGTGCACCAAATGTAGCACTGTGCAACGGTAACATCAAGTGCACCAAATTATGTGCTGTGCAACATTAACATCAAGTGTACCAAATGCTGCGCTGTACAGCAGTAACATCAAGTGCACCAAATGCTGTGCTGTACAGCATAAACATCAAGTATACCAAATGCTGTGCTGTACAATGGTAACATCAAGTGCACCAAATGATGTGATGTGCAAAGGTAACATCAAGTGCACCAAATGCTGTGCTGTACAGTAGTAACATCAAGTGCACCATATGCTTTGCTGTATAGTAGTAACATCAAGTGCACCAAATGCTGTGTTGTACAACGGTAACATTGTGTACCAAAATCTGTGCTGTACAGCAGTAACATCAAGTGCACCGAATGCAGTGCTTTACAACAGTAACATCAAGTGCACCAAATGTAGCACTGTGCAATGATAACATCAAATGCAGCACTGTGCAATGGTAACATCAAGTGCAACAAATGCTGTGCTGTACAACGGTAGCATCAAGTCTACCAAATGCAGCACTGTGAACAATAACATCAAGTGTACCAAATGCTGTGCTGTACAACGGTAACATCAAGTGTACCAAATTCTGTGCTGTACACCAGTAACATCCAAGTTTACCAAATGCTGAGCTGTACAACGGTGAAATCAAGTGCACCAAATGCAGCATTGTGCAACGGGAACATCAAGTGCACCAAATTATGTGCTGTGCAACAGTAACATCAAGTGCACCAAATGCTGCGCTGTACAGCATTAACATCAAGTATGCCAAATGCTGTGCTGTACAATGGCAACATCAAGTGCACCAAATGCAGCACTGTGCAAAGGTAACATTAAATGCACCAAATTATGTGCTGTGCAACAGTAACATCAAGTGCACCAAATGCTGCGCTGTACAGCAGTAACATCAAGTGCACCAAATGCTGCGCTGTACAGCATTAACATCAAGTATGCCAAATGCTGTGCTGTACAATGGCAACATCAAGTGCACCAAATGCAGCACTGTGCAAAGGTAACATTAAATGCACCAAATGATGTGCTGTGCAACGGTAACATCAAATGCACCAAATGCTGCGTTGTACAGCAGTAACATCAAGTGCACCAAATGCTGGGCTGTACAGCAGTAACATCCAGTATACCAAATGCTGTGCTGTACAATGGTAACATCAAGTGCACCAAATGATGTGCTGTGCAAACGTAACATCAAGTGCACCAAATGCTGTACTGTACAGTAGTAACATCAAGCGCACCAAATGCTGTGCAAAGGCAACATCAAGTGCACCAAAAGCTGTGTTGTACAGCAGTAACATCAAGTGCACCAAATACTGTGCTGTTCAATGGTAACATCAAGTGCAGCAAATGCTGTGCAACAGTAACATCAAGTGTAATAAAAGCTGTGCTTTACCAGCAGTAACATCAAGTGTACCAAATAGTGTGCTGTACAGCGGTAACATCAAGTGTACCAAATGCTGTGCTGTACAATGGTATGTCCACTCAGCAATGTACAAGCGTGACATTCAGAGAACAATCACGGTTTCTCCTCTCTTCATACTTGTGCAAGCTCACAGACTGTATATATCTAAGCAGTAAAGGATGGGGGTGCAA
Organism: Protopterus annectens; assembly: GCF_019279795.1. Classification (NCBI taxonomy): domain Eukaryota; kingdom Metazoa; phylum Chordata; order Ceratodontiformes; family Protopteridae; genus Protopterus; species Protopterus annectens. Next base: position 854,796,083 of record NC_056750.1, read on the forward strand.
GGAGGGCAGGACTATGTTTTATCAGTCATCCCAGTCAGTTTCTGTCCCACTATTTAATCTGGTATATGATATAACTTCAGTGTGTGTGATTTTATGGTGGTTGATTGATTACAAAGGTTCTGAACTAGACTTTCAGCTGACAACAGCCTAGAGATCTGCTGCTAGTTTACTGAGATTGCCAAAGTAAGGTATTTTGATTTGAAAATCAAGCCCCGAGGAGTGAGCATATACAATTTTGCTACAAGCTTACTAACAAAACTGCCACTTGGTCAGTCTTAAGCAAAGCACATTTTTTTCTCTTCATTCCTTCCTTTGCAAATGTTGAGGACATTGCACAATGCCATTAATACAAGTTGCAGTTTTAACACAGAACTCTCTTCGCTTTGTTGTTCACAGTTTCCACATCAGATTTCCTTGACAGCAGGAGTCGATAAGCTGGTCTAGTCCACTTAAGTGTGTCTCAACATTTTATTCCCTATCCTTACCTTACCCATTTACCCTTTTTTCTACCTTTCTAGTGACAATGAATACCTCTGTGCAGTCTCAATACATCACACATTCTAGTAATTCATTCCATGGGTCCAAAACCCTGCAAAAAATTAGAGATTCAAGGAGTAGTTGGTCCCTACAATCTGCTGCCTGTGCCCCCTTCCTTTCTGCTCATGTCCCTCTTGTTCACAAGTACCCACTTACATCTTCCCAGTAAGATCTTGCTCACCAATATCGCACCACCACCCTGCCTCTTCTGGTCTCACCTTAGAAGACGTCTATCTTCTCCAGCCTCTAGGTATCTTTATAGGTTCAAAAGAAGACCAAAAAGTGAACTATTTATGTAATGCTGGAGGGAATGAAAACTGTTAAAAGTAAATGTTCTGTACACTTCATGAGTGTGATAATGGACTCTAGTTATTAAAGTATGTGCCCTCTTCTATTAATATACACAAAGTCACGTTGCAACTTAATGTGACGGTGACAATTTAAAAATGGTGCTAAAAAGACTAGACAAATTGCCTCTATAAAACCTGCAACTACCCTTTTTTCCCCCAATAATAATGCAGTAAGGTTGCAAAGTGCAAAGAACTATGTAAAACCTGCAACAATTTTCCTGAAACTATAGTATATTATTTTCTGAAACTATATTAATTCCTTAACTGGGTAATGGTCTGGCCGGCATATCTTTTTCAATCTCATTGCATCATATGCAAGTTTTTATATCTTACCAAAATCAGCAAGCAGTAAGACAGCTACATAGGTTTCACAAGTAGTGAAACAGCCATGTATGTACATTTTATATAAAGTATGGTATAGGCATTATAACATGAAGTTGCAGTGAAGCAATACATTTTACATCATGCTTTCTATTGCAACAGAGCACTGCAATGTGGCTGAGAAAGGTCAAATGACCAACAACCTACCTTTTTAAATTAATACAATGCTCTCAACAGAGAAAGCAAGGCAGATGAGCAGAGCAATGAGCTCTTCAGACGTCTACCTTTCATAAACTTTTAATTTATATTAGATTAAAACTTTTGGGTTATCTCAGCGACTCTGCTTTGGAAAAAAAATCTGAATTCTAAATGCTGACCCAGCAGTAAGTAAAGGATCAGGGCTTAGCTATCAAATGCAGCAAGGTGGGCTTTGTCTAAAAAGACTGGCTAACTGAACACTTCCCAGTGCTGACTCAGTTTTACACCCCTCTGGAATTTCTTCACATAAAGGTACTTTTCTTTTGAAAATCAGCTCAGCAGGTACCTCATTCGGATTATTCCATTTGGACTTCGATAAGATTTACCTATGAGAAAAGCAGACACAGACAGACTGCTTGCCCAGAATTGCATCTCATCTACATGTTTTGTCTGCAAGTTTTCCACAGCTATTACATGATCTTAAAAGAAAGAGAAAGATTAGTTACCTGTAATTACAACCAGCTAGTTTGACCATCTGTCCAAAATGTTTTTTTTTTGCATTACTTTGGGAAAGAATAAACTTTTTTGGACATTTACTTTTCTAACATTTTTTTAAGTAATGAACCATGCTAAAACTTTCAGGCTCAAATACTTTTCAATTGATTAAGGGTAATTACAGAAATTATGTATTATAGCTATTGCTATCCACCCTTTTAAATAGAGAGAGGGGGATGATTTTGCTACTTCTAATTTAAGTTATAGCTAATAAAAGTTAACAGTATAGTCACAGACTTGTGAGCACCCATCTGGACGGTGGCAATGTGTTACCATAAAAACAGGAAGGAGAAGCAGTAATGAATAGAGCATTTCAGGCTGTCCTGGAAAACACAGTGTGAGTACAAAGTAGTTTTGGCCAAAATACTGCTAATGTTGGTAGAACATCCAAATGGTAATTGTCAGAGACTGGTGGATATATTCCCAGTGTTTACAACTCTGTTCTGTGGTTGTTCATTGTGAACTTATCTGGGTGTGGCTGGTGTTGGTCACACCACAGCAGCAGTGCTCTCTTCCCTATGCTCTTATGGACACACACGTCAAGTAGATGTGTGCATGTGTATACATACCTGTAGAGTTATTCCTGACTAATTGCTAGAAATAATGTGGATTTTGTAAACTAGACTTGTATAGCTTGTAAAACCGTTACCAAATCATTGTGACAGGGTAAACACACAAATATATATTGCATGGTAGTCACTTTTTAGACCGAGCATGTTATGAAACATGCAAAAATGAGCTCTGTAGAGCATGGAAAGATAGCAGCACAGCTGACCAAACAGAATAACTCAAAGGGACTCCCATACCCACGGAGGAGTTAAGGCTTCCTTGTGTGTAGCAAAAATTCAAACCAATGAATATGGAGACAATATGGCAGGGACTGTAAATATAGTGCATGTAGAAAAAAGAAAAGAAAATGCATCCTAACCTGTAGTAACAATATGGCAGGGACTGTAAATATAGTGCATGTAGAAAAAAGAAAGGAAAATGCATCCTAACCTGTAGTAACAATATGGCAGGGACTGTAAATATAGTGCATGTAGAAAAGAGAAAAGAAAATGCACCCTAACCTGTAGTAACAATATGGCAGGGACTGTAAATATAGTGCATGTAGAAAAAAGAAAAGAAAATGCACCCTAACCTGTAGTAACAATATGGCAGGGACTGTAAATATAGTGCTTGTAGAAAAAATAAAATAAAATGCATCCTAACCTGTAGTAACAATATGGCAGGGACTGTAAATATAGTGCATGTAGAAAAAAGAAAAGAAAATGCACCCTAACCTGTAGTAACAATATGGCAGGGACTGTAAATATAGTGCATGTAGAAAAAAGAAAAGAAAATGCATCCTAACATGTAGTAACAATATGGCAGGGACTGTAAATATAGTGCTTGTAGAAAAGAGAAAAGAAAATGCACCCTAACCTGTAGTAACAATATGGCAGGGACTGTAAATATAGTGCATGTAGAAAAAAGAAAAGAAAATGCATCCTAACCTGTAGTAACAATATGGCAGGGACTGTAAATATAGTGCTTGTAGAAAAAAGAAAATAAAATGCATCCTAACCTGTAGTAACAATATGGCAGGGACTGTAAATATAGTGCATGTAGAAAAAAGAAAAGAAAATGCACCCTAACCTGTAGTAACAATATGGCAGGGACTGTAAATATAGTGCATGTAGAAAAAAGAAAGGAAAATGCATCCTAACCTGTAGTAACAATATGGCAGGGACTGTAAATATAGTGCATGTAGAAAAAAGAAAAGAAAATGCACCCCAACCTGTAGTAACAATATGGCAGGGACTGTAAATATAGTGCATGTAGAAAAAAGAAAGGAAAATGCATCCTAACCTGTAGTAACAATATGGCAGGGACTGTAAATATAGTGCATGTAGAAAAAAGAAAATGCATCCTAACCTGTAGTAGCAATATGGCAGGGACTGTAAATATAGTGCTTGTAGAAAAAAGAAAATACACCCTAACCTGTAGTAACAATATGGCAGGGACTGTAAATATAGTGTGGGTAGAAAAAAGAAAAGAAAATGCATCCTAACCTGTAGTAACAATATGGCAGGGACTGTAAATATAGTGCATGTAGAAAAAAGAAAAGAAAATGCATCCTAACCTGTAGTAACAATATGGCAGGGACTGTAAATATAGTGCATGTAGAAAAAAGAAAAGAAAATGCATCCTAACCTGTAGGAACAATATGGCAGGGACTGTAAATACAGTGCATGTAGAAAAAAGAAAAGAAAATGCATCCTAAACTGTAGTAACAATATGGCAGGGACTGTAAATATAGTGCATGTAGAAAAAAGAAAAGAAAATGCATCCTAACCTGTAGTAACAATATGGCAGGGACTGTAAATATAGTGCATGTAGAAAAAAGAAAAGAAAATGCACCCTAACCTGTAGTAACAATATGGCAGGGACTGTAAATATAGTGCATGTAGAAAAAAGAAAAGAAAATGCACCCTAACCTGTAGTAACAATATGGCAGGGACTGTAAATATAGTGCTTGTAGAAAAAAGAAAAGAAAATGCACCCTAACCTGTAGTAACAATATGGCAGGGACTGTAAATATAGTGCATGTAGAAAAAAGAAAGGAAAATGCATCCTAACCTGTAGTAACTGGAGCTGGAGAGGACACTTCTGGAGATCATAACAGCTGAGACAATAAAACATGCAGCCAGAAAGAAGCATCAGCATGGAATGACCATAGTGTGGGACAGGAAAGTGACCACATGAAAAAAAATATCACCATTCACATGACACATGTGACTAGCAAAACTGACAAACCACACTTTGATACCAAGGTCACTGCTAAATTGTTTCCTCAATTCAAGAGAGGAGTAACTGATAGCTTTATTCAGGCATTTGAACAAGTGTGTAATCAGTCACACAAAGACCAGGAAACAATGAGTAGGAATTTAAATCCTTTGCATACAGGTAAGGCAATTCATCATATCACTAAAATGAATAATGTGGACTGTTTTGACTTAAAACTTAACAGTCCATATTGTGTAGCTATGTTAACTTCTGAAGCTTCCAAGAAAAAAATAGAGAATATAGCAGAAATGAAAAGGACAATGCTAGTGATTTAACTGCAGAATCAAGCACTTGATGCCAAGTTACTATTTTTATTATGTATGCCCCCCCCCCCCAGTCATTAAGCCTCCCCTCAGTTGGAAGGTGCCTATTTATTCCTTCACACTAGCAATTTCACCTGGAGCTGAGGAGAGAACTGTTCAAGATGACTCATTCTATAAGGGTTGCTTTGTGCTCTCTCCAGCATCCCAACACTAGCAATTTTTTAAATGATCCGACTCCACTTGGCAGCGGAGTGAGTGAACAGCATCACTGCAGTACCCCATAATCCTTCCCCTCTTCTGACTGCATGTAGCCCACAATCCTTCCCCTCTTCTGACTGCGTGTAGCCGACAATCCCTCCCATCTTCTGACTGCATGTAGCTGACAATCCCTCCCCTCTTCTGACTGCAGTGCCTCACAATCATTCTCCTCTTCTGACTGCAGTACCCCACAATCGTTCTCCTCTTCTGACTGCATGTAGCCCACAATCCTTCCCCTCTTCTGACTGCAGTACTCCACAATCCTTCCCCTCTTCTGACTGCATGTACCCCACAATCCTTCCCCTCTTTTGACTGGATGCATCTACTTACACAGTATCACTGCAGTAGTCCACAATCTTTCCCCACTTCTGACTGCATGCAGCCCACAATCCTTCCCCTCTTCTGACTGCGTGTAGCCCACAATCCTTCCCCTCTTCTGACTGATTGCATCTACTTGCACAGTATCACTGTAGTAGCCCACAATCCTTCCCCTCTTCTGGCTGCATGCAGCCCACAATCCTTCCCCTCTTCTAACTGCATGTAGCCCACAATCCTTCCCCTCTTCTGACTGCAATAGCCACAATCCTTCCCCTCTTCTGACTGCAGTACCCCACAATCCTTCCCCTCTTCTAACTGCATGTAGCCCACAATCCTTCCCCTCTTCTAACTGCATGCATCTACTTGCAGAGAATCATTGCAGTAGCCCACAATCCTTCCCCTCTTCTAACTACATGTAGCCCACAATCCTTCCGCTCTTCTGACTGCAGTACCCCACAATCCTTCCCCTCTTCTGACTGCATGTAGCCGACAACCCTTCCCCTCTTCTGACTGCATGTAGCCCACAATCCTTCCCTTCTTCTGACTGCATGTACCCCACAACTTCCCCTCTTCTGACTGCATGCATCTACTTGCACAGTATCACTGCAGTAGCCCACAATCCTTCCCCACTTCTGACTGCATGTAGCCGACAATCCTTCTCCTCTTCTGACTGCATGCAGCCCACAATCCTTCCCCTCTTCTGACTGCAGTACCCCATAATCCTTCCCTCTTCTGACTGCATGTACCCCACAATCCTTCTCCTCTTCTGATTGCATGTACCCCACAATCCTTCCCCTCTTCTGACTGCATGCATCTACTTACTCTGAAGGCTGCCACTCACTAGAGGCTTGAAAATCCTAATGCTCATCCCCCAGGTCACCTCAATATGGCCATCCAACCAAGAGACTCCACCATTACCTCCCCCTCAGGATGGGCCTCCGTCCTTCATTCCACTGTCATCAAGCAAGCAGGATATTAGTCAAATTCATGTCACCTGAGCTGTAGTCAGGGCCTGATCTCCAATACGCACAAGAAATTCAGCAAAATTTTTATCTTGGAAATGCTAACACAGCGTCTTGTAAGGCAGCAAGAATTCTACACTGCCCTTGAGAGTATGCAAATCTGGCAGACAGAACATGAGTACAACATTCATAGGTTTGAGGAGGTTACTAGGCTAATGGCCCTAAGGCCTTTACAAGCCTAGCTGTGTAAAAAAACATGCCCCCTAAATAACCACAGTCAGATGGTCATTGTTATCAGAGCAATTCTACAGGTACTCAATTAGTGGTCTGATAAGGGTCGAGTACAGGGGAGTTAACCTCCTTAGTCTTGGATGTGATGCCTTTATTTAATGTAGAAGGTTTTTCTTATTACTCTGGACACATGGTGATCAAAGTTTAGACCAGTATCAACCTGTGTTCCCACGTCTCACACCACTAGGTCTGAACTTAGAGGGGTGCTATCTACATCATAACTGGTATGGGCTACTACTTTGCCAAAGGTAGTAATGAGGCATTTTTTGCATTAAGTTTTACTCCATGACTTTGGCATCATCATTTGTCTGTGTCAGCCCCTTCTGTAATAGGTTTACATCATTGGGGGGCTCGATGATTGTGCCCAGTTTACAGTAGACTGCAAACTTCGTAATCCACATTCCAGCTACTTTCCCCTTGACCTCAGAGAAACAGAGTCCAAAAAGCACAGGGCCCAGCACAGATCCTGGTGGTACCCCACTGGTAACTGGTCTACTGGACTCCTAAACTTTGACAGTGTGCGTTTTGTCAGTGAGCCAGTTGGATATCCATCTAGTGACATATGAGTTAACCCCCAGCAGGAAGAGTTTCTTAATGATCCCTGAGTGGGGCATTGTGTCAAAAGCCTTAGCAAAATCAAGATAGGCAATATGTACTGCTGTGCCAAAATCCAGGAGCTTTGGTGACATTCTCAAAGTCCACCAGGTTTAATAAGCAATATATAACCCTTGGCAAAAACAAACTGGGTTGGATCACAAGTTTGAAGGTCGCCTGTGTCCTTGTTAAGGTCCACGATGAGTCTTTCCATGACCTTGCAGATAAATCTGGTCAGGCTTATGGGTCAATAGTTTCTTGGCTCAGTTAATGCACCCCCTTTGTGCAGGGGGATTACTGCTGCTGTTCTCCACTCTGATGGAACAAAGCCAGAGCTCAGCCGATTTCCTCCAACACAGCTCTTTTGAGTGCGTACCTTTAACTCCCAGTGGGTATGGCATGAGCCTTTAAAAAATGAAGTTATCACTTTACAGTTCTAACAAATACTCATTAACGAGCCAAATATCAACACAATTGTCCAAATAAACGAAGAGTCACAGATGAGTCAAAATAGGGCACAATCAGAGCAAGGGACCATACTGTTATGCAGGAATCATTCTTTCTTAAAAAAACAAAACAGCAACCACGAAAAACACAGTACAAACTTGTGAAAAAAATAGCATGCTGAAGGTAGACCCAATGAACAAACTTTAATCCATGGTAAAAAAGCAGTTGCACACAATACCAACGCTGGTCCTTGTGCACAAACACAGATCACTTTGTTAAAAACTCCACAGTACCAATACTGGTCCTTGTGAATAAAAAATTAACTTAAGCGCTTTCGTTTCTGTCCAATCAGAAACTTCCTCAGAATATCATCACGTTTTATGAATGGGATTTTATAATAAACCACAACCATGCTTCTAATATAAAACATCCAATGAAAGTCACTGTTTGATAAAAAAAATTAACATCCTTTTAAAAAAACATGAGTACAATGCATTACATTCACTCACATAAATACATGCTGTATAGAATCAAAATGAATAAATAATTACACATTTTAAATCTAAATAGCTATCTCTCTAAAGCTTTTAGCTTTAAAAAAACATGTCATAGACAGAGATTCATTCAAGCCTGGCCTAAAAAACATTTTTGAGACAAACAAGGTGACCAACATTCACTGAATGGTAGTATGAAAAAATGTGGAGCCTGCAACTATTGTCCGTTTATTTATGAGGGAAATCAATTCACTGTTAATAAGGTGCAAATAAAGTTAAAAAACAAATGTGATTGTAACACTGAAAGGGTGGTAGGTATATTGTGCTTTGTGTAACAAATGCAGAGGATTCTATATTGGAAAAACTGAGAGGAAATTAAAAAAAAGAATACATGAAAACTTGAGGGACATAAAAAATAGAAAAAAACAAATGCCTTGGCAAAACATTTTAGAATTTAGTGATCATGCATTCAAGTTTTTTATTATCGAAGTAATAAAATATAGGGCTAGAGGGGGTCCCTGGATTCTTGTCTTAGAAAAACAAGAAACATTATGGCAAATCAGGACCAATGCTGCAGAATGGCCAGGCTTGACTGAATCTCTGTCTATGACATGTATTTTAACGTTAAAAGCTTTAGAGAGATAGCTATTTAGTTTTAAAATGTGTAATTAATTATTCATTTTAATTCTATACAGCATGTATTTATGTGAGTGAATATAATGCATTGCACTCATGTTTTTTTTAAAAGGATGTTAATGTTTTTGTATCAAACAGTGACTTTCATTGGATGTTTTATACTGGAGGCGTGGTTGTGGTTTGTTATAAAATCCCATTCATAAAACGTGATGATATTCTGAGGAAGTTTCTGATTGGACAGAAACAAAAGCACTCAAGTTAATGATTTTTTTTATTCAGAAGGACCAGTATTGGTACTGTGGAGTTTTTAACAAAGTGATCTGTGTTCGTGCACAATGACCAGCATTGGTATTGTGTGCAACTGCTTTTTTACCTTGGATTAAAGTTTGTTCATTGGATCTACCTTCAGCGTGCTATTTTTTTCACAATCATTCTTTCTTCACAAAATTTAGGCTGCTGAAGCACAAATAATGACGTTTATTAAATTAAAATCACAGTCAGATAAGCGCTTTCATCTCTGCTAATTCAGAGACTTCTACAACCATCTCTACAATTAATTGAAAGCATTGGTGTGCTGGATTTACGGAACCTAGAACACAGGAAGCTCCAAAATGTTACATATAATATGTCTAACGATGAATTTGAATGTTTACAGAAATTAAAACTTCTTGATAGTGTGAGAATTTTGACACCAGATAAGAGGGAGGTGTGGTGATTATGGATGGTGAAACATATAATGATAAAATGAAAATGATATTAGAGGGGAAAGCTTACAAAAAAGTCTCATTAAATGAATTAAATGGAGCTTATAGAATAATTAGATGTGAACTCAATGATTTATTTATTGAAGGAAGCATTACCATTGATTAGTTTAATTACATGAATGTCCCCCATCCCAGAACACCCACTATATTTGGATTGCCCAAAAGCCACAAAGATCTACATAACCGGTCAATGAGACCTATAGTGGATAGTAGGGGATCCATAACACAGCCTATCGCTAAGTACTTAGACCTGCAATTGAAGGAGGTATTGCAAGGTGAGGTCCATTTATGTAAGGACTTGTGGGACTTTTTGGAAAGAATAAATAGTCTCGACTACTCTGATGTAGGGTTTTTTTTTTTCCACTGACGTCAGATTATACACAAGTTAGAGGTTGAGTGGTTCTGAGATTATTCTGTGGAAAAGAGAATAGTCCAGAATAAAGTTAATGTCTATGAACAAGTAATAGACTGTGTTATATAACAATTTTATCTTATTTAACAATGAGTTTTATTTACAAACTGGAGGGTGTGTCGATGGGTTTAGCATGTGGGGGTTTATATGCAAATGTGGTAAAGTTCCAATGGGAAAACAAATTTCTACTTAATTCACCTTATTTCTCATTTTGTAAATGTTATGTGCAGTTTTTGGATGATACTGTTATTTTTTTGGAAAGGGCCTTCTGATATGATTCCTGAATTTTTAGATTATGTGAATAACTCGACAAGTTTTTTGAGGTTTACCCACTCAATTGGCCTTGATGAGATTTCATATTTGGATATTAGAATGATGAAAGACAGGGAACAGAAAATATTTAAATAAGAAATTTTTAGGAAATCCACGTTCTCGAATAGTTATTTACACTATAAAAGCTCCCACCCTTACAAAAAAAGGGTTGCATGTATGGTCACATTTTTAACAGTTTTTGGACGAATGTGACAGGTTGGATGACATGTTCATTTGTAGGGGTTATCCATTTAATCTTGTGAATGAGGTTATGCTAGAAGTAATCAATAAGCATGAAAGAGGGGCATTCTTGCCTATCCTGAATAAAAAAACAGGAGACTGTATTGAAGACCGTCTTGAATAATAATGTTGAAAATACATGACACCTTATTTCACAGAATAATGGCAGTTCTAACAACCTGTACTGTGTAGAGTCTAAGGTACACAGTAATTTTAATACTGCATTTGTGACCACGTTTAATAGTTCCAGTAGGAACATAGCTGACAAACTGTCTAAGAACTGGTTGGCAGAGTAATTGCATTTGTGACCACGTTTAATAGTCCAGTAGGAGCATAGCTGATATACTGTCTAAGAACTGGTTGGCAGAGTAATTTTAATACTGCATTTGTAACCACGTTTAATAGTTCCAGTAGGAACATAGCTGACATACTGTCTAAGAACTGGTTGGTAATTGTGAATAGCAAGGATATAAGGGAACTTGTTGGGAAGAAACCCTGTATTGTTTATAGAAAGGATAAATGTCTGAAGACCATTCTAGAAACCAGATCTAAGGGACATGTAAGTGGGAGTTTGAGTAAGTGTGGCAGTTGTAGTTATTGTCCGTACATAAAAGAAGGATGTAACTTCAACATTAATAATATTAAAGTGAGGCTGAATCAGAAATGTTCATGAAATACTGTGAGAGTGGTGTACTGTGCCCTCTGTTCAAAGTGTCCTTGTTTTTATATAGGTAAGATGGAAAGGAAATTCAGCAACCATATATACGAACACCTCAGGGACATAAGGAATAAAATGTAAAGAATACATTGGTGAAACATTGCCTTGAATATGTTGAGCATAGTTTTAAATTTATTATCAATGAGACCCTTGTCCCTGACATAAGAGGTAGTCCATGGACACTCATCTTGGAAAAACATGAGGCTTTATGGCAACTGAGAACTAATGCCACACAGTGGCCAGGGTTAAATGATGCAGTCGCATTGTCTTGCTTTCTAAAGCTGAAAGCATTAGAAAAATGAATTCATTTTACTGACTGCTTTTACATGATATGTATGCTATATATTGTATGCTATTTATTTTTAAATATTTATCATCTTTGACTTTATGATATACATTATACTGTTTTTAAATTTAAATTCATTATTACATATATTTTTTAACATTTTATATATGAAGTTTTTAAGGTTTGCAATTAATTGAGTGTGCTGGTGGGCGTGTTTTATCTTAATTAGGGGTGTTGTATTGATGACATAAGCTGTATTTTTATATTTAAGCAGGTCATTATCTGTTATATGAGGAATTCTCTGAATTAGCAGAGACGAAAGCGCTTATCTGACTGTGATTTTAATTTATCTGACTCTGATTTTAATTTGTTTAATAAACGTCTTTGTGCTTCAGCAGAAGGAATTTTGTAAAGAAAGAACGATTCCTGCGTAACAGTGTGACCCCTTGCTCTGTTTGTGCCCTATTTTGACTTATCAATACAATTGTATTTACTATTATGCATGCTTCAAGATAACATTCTGATACCTTATTTGTAGCATGGTTATGAAACTATTAATGCAAATATGAGCAAACAATATTTGATGCCTAGAGGCACAGTAGGAGTTAACTGCAGAAACTCCTGGAGAGACGCACATGGCTGTAATGAGAGAAAGAGAGAGCCAAGTAGTTCTACTAGGTCTTGTTTTAAATTTAGTGAGCAACCTGGGATGTTATCTGGTCCCATAGAGGCAGTGTTTTTTGTCCGTGGACAGTGCTTGGATAACCTGTTTTTTGGAGATGCATGGTAAAGGACTGGTGTCAGGAATCCTTTGAGATATGGCTGGTGGGGATGGGGGGGGGGTGAAGTTATTGCCAAGTCTGTCAGCTAGCAGGTTAGCAATTTCCTCAGGTTCAATGTGAGTGGTAGCATCCACTATAAGTTCAGCACACAACTGGGTATTCCCATTCAATACAAGTTCGGCACACAGCTGGGTATTCTCATTCACTATAAGTTCGGCACACAGCTGGGTATTCCCATTCACTATAACATCGGTACATGGCTGGGAATTTCCATTTACTATAAGTTCGGCACACAGCTGGGTATTCCCATTCACTATAAGTTTGGCACATGGCTGGGTATTCCCATTCACTATAAGTTCGGCACACAGCTGGGTATTCCCATTCACTATAAGTTCGGCACACAGTTGGGTATTCCTATTCACTATAAGTTTGGCACACAGCTGGGTATTCCCATTCACTATAAGTTCGGCACATGGCTGGCTATTCCTATTCACTATAAACTCGGCACATGGCTGGGTATTCCCATTCACTGTAAGTTTTGGCACAAAGTTGGACATTCCCTTTGAGATTTTGAACCTAGCTAAAGAAAGTCTAATGCTTGTCTTTAGCTAGGGGTGCTAATTTAGTCTCATAACTGAGCCTTAGAAGGCTTTACAAGATATCAGATTCGCTTGTTCAAGCTGTGAAGGGTGTTCTTCCACTGTTGAGTAAGTTCCCTCTTGTTCTTAGATAGCAGTTTCTTTCATTACATAACTTATTTATATTTAGAACCCACCAGGGTGGCTTTTTTGGGAGGACCTGGTTTTAGTCTTGTCAGGTACAGCTAAATCAATACATTTAAGTGGCTATAAAAGGCATTTGTGTACTCCTCTGCATAGGAGTCATTGTTGCCCATGCTAGTAGGGGCTTTGAAACGTTTTATATCTTTGCTTAGTAGGCAATATTTTGAGTTGGAGAAAGTTTTCAGTTTGTTTGATCTTGTGGGGGTGTCAGGTCTGAGCTTTACTTCAAATGAGACTGATGTATGGTCTGACCTTACCAGGGAGGGCAACACATGGGGGAGTGCAGTGACCCCCCCCCCAATATTGCTGAGCACTAGGTCTAGGACATTTGAGCCCCTTGTGGGGGTGCAGACCAGCTGTTCCAGAGCATTTGAATTACCAAAATCCAGGAACTTCAGAGCAATCATGTTTATGCTCGTGCAAGTTGCCCAACTGATGGAAGGATAGATTGTTTGTGAGAGTGAAAATTGCTCAAATGATGGAAGAATAGTTGAAATCTCCCATGACAAGGTTTTTGGCTGTATACTGACCAACTCTAGTAAGTCCGGGTAGGCAGTATGCTTCTCCGGGTTCATGGTGGGGGACCTGTAATTAGCAATGATGTGGTAGGGCATTTTGTCCATACTTATTTGGACATGGAGTAGCTCAAGGGAGTCGCACTGTTTTACCAGTCTCAAGGTGTACTTAAATTTAATGAAGCTGGATACACCTTAACCTTTGGTTCATTCATGCTCATTCTGAGGTCTGAAAAAGAAAGGCATTGTAGCCTTGCATGGTAAGGGTGCTCTCTGTGGCCTTGAACCAAGTCTCGGTGGCTGCACAGATGTCAGCATCTTCCAAAGTGAGGAGTGCTTCCAGGGAGTGCAGTTTACTGTTTAGGATCCTAGCACTAAGCAGCATGACTCTGAGTTTGCCTCTAGTGGATTTCTTTACATCGGAAGTTTTGTTGTTTTGACATTGCCTACAAAAGGCATTGTGGGCAAGGATCGTTGTCAGTATCTGCAAGCCTTTTGCGTCACATGTATACACTGTTTAGCGGGTTGAACTTTTATACAATTGTTTCTTGTCCTATGCACATCTTATAAAACTTTTTTGTTTTATTGAAAGCCCTCACCCCCCCCAACACCTATTAACTTAATATTAACACATAAAACTATGTACACCTTCAAATATTGAAGTTTTACCCCCCTGATAGGAACAAAAGTCCGTAACAGGCAGCCACACTCACAGAATCAAAAGAAAGGTCATCCATGCCAAGATGCATGGTGCAGCCTGTGCTACTACCAAGTGCTGATTGTTTTGCCTCATTCTTTATAGCTCTTCAGCTGGCAAAACACTGAATGTTTTTAAAGAACATTAACTACACTGGGAAAGTCTCTGAATGCTTTCAGAGAACATCATCATCAAGCTAATTTCTCTTTCTTGTTTTTTGCTTCAGCCAATCACTCTCTACCAGACTGTAGCCATGGAGACATGAGAACCAGGCAGCCAGTTTCTCTTTTATCAGATTTTTTTCCCCATGAAAACATGAAGACCAACTGCAGAATTGTTACTGAGTATACATGTATTTGCTAGAAAAAAGCCTCATAAAATTAATTCATTTATTTGCTTTCCCTTAAAACTTGTTACTAACTCAATCTAAGGTTTTTAATCCAGTCATTTCCCCATGCAAGAATGCGAGGCACATTGGCTTAAAAAGCATGATAAAAAAAAAATATATATATTTTTTTTACACTGCAGTGCCTACACATCTTAAAACTGAACATGGCGAGAGGGGTCTATATCACTTGATTGAATGTTTAATAGTAAACCCAAAACATAACCAATTTCTCCCCCGGTGTTTAATCCTTTGTTCCTACCGACCAGTCTTAACCTTATAACTTGACATAAGTCATACCTATCAATAGTACTAGCTATATTCAAAGCCTAGGTTTTGTCAAGATGCAACAAATATGTATGTTCTTATGTATACTATATTTTTACTTTATACTTTTTTGATTATTGTAATGTGTGCATGAAAATTTACTGTTACTCATGGAGCTTTTCTTTCCCGGGTCTCTGCTGAAAAAGCACCTGTGTCCAGTCAGACTTTCCCAGTAAACAAATGTTAAATAAATAAATAAAAATAAAATTAATTCTATGAATCGCTATTCGTCGAACCCAATGAAAGTTCAGTTAAACAAATGATTTAAACGAAAAGTTTCCTAAAGAAAAAACTATGGGCACAGCAAACGATCATAAACCCAACAAAATGTAAAACTCTGCAAAGTGGGGGGGGGCTTTGCCCCCCACACCCCCTAACTAAATATACCAACTCCGAAATCGCACTACAATGGGGCAAAGGGCAAATTCCAGATGATGGCCAACCACGTCCTTACCCTAGGAAACTTTTCACTTACACGATTGTATGCTTAGGTTCATAGGTTCATACTAGGCTATCTGCCCAAGGGCATTTATAAGCCTAGCCAGAGTTTTGTGGCTTTCGCCACCCCTTTAGTTTGGAGGATACTATGCCCATTATTTCGCTGTGCCTCTGTCAAGCAGTGACACTGAGATAATCCCTGGGGTATATCTGCGATCTCCCATCCATTGGTCAAGATTTCTCTTGAACAAAGCCAGCGAGGTGCTCTGCCTCACATGTACCGGGATTTTGTTCCACAGCATAGGGAGTCTCTGGGTGACGAATCTGTCCCTCCAGCACGTCCTATTAATAACCGTGTCAAGGTTTAAGTCTCCCACCCTTGTAGTTCTGAGGGATCTAGATTTTTTGAGGTGAAGCATGTTCATCAATTCTGGGTTTGACATGGCCTTGTATGTCAGGCACAGGTCACCTCTGAGCAGACGGTAAGTGACTGAGTAGAGCTGAAGTTCCTTCAGTCGGGCAGCATAGGACATATTTTTGAGACCCTTTATCCTTTTGGTGAGGAACTTTTGGGGCCGTTCCAGTTGCCGCAGGTGTCGTGTCAGATGCATTCCGAATGGGGCATTGTACTCAATCATTGGCCTGATGAGTACAGGGGGACGATGACTTCCCTTGATCTAGATGCGAATCCCTTCATGATCAGGTGGGCAATGTAGAAGGTCTTCCTAACTACTTTGGCAACGTGAGTATCAAATGAAAGGTTACTGTCAACCTGGCTACCCAGATCACTGATAACCTCTTCTGTGCTTAGTGGGTTGCCGCCTATATGGTAGCTAGGTGTAACCTTGTTTTTCCCGAAGGGTATGACTATGCATTTTTTGGCGTTTAACTTTAGGCCATGGTTCTGGCACCAGTTTTCCATTTCTATAAGACCCTTCTGAAGGATATCTGTGTCAGATGCTTAATTGAGCTTTCGCCAAATTGGGTTCGATGAATAGAGAATCACTCAATTAAGCATTTGATCAAGTGAGTCAGATTTGGAGAGAGAAGGGAGAAAGAGGAGGAAAAAAAACAGCAGTACCTACCTGTTTAAAATCCCCTTTACACTTAAAACTAACTGAAAAAAAACATTACTTTATGGCATGTAAAGAAAACCACATAATAGAAAATTAGTACAATTTAAGAAAAAATAATCTTTACTTACAGTTACCTTTCTACCTCCCCCCCCCCCAAAGCACTTTTCTGAATATTAATGACATGAAGTAGGGCACATGCTTTAGAGTCCCCCACAAGTCCATCAAATTCTGAAAAAGGCCAATATTTCCAGATGTTCTTGTTCTGTCATATTATACAAATATAATTACTGCATGTGTAATCCCAAATTAAGTTACTGGTTTATTACTGTTCATCTCCAAAATACTCTCGATTCTTCTAGTCAAACCTCATGCTCCCTTTCCTTATTTCCAATATTTTCTGTTGAAAAATTGGAAAAGATTTCACAGGTACAGTCCCTCTGTGGTCTTTATTACCAGAAAGTACAGTTTTGTACCTACCATAAATGTAGATGTTCGAGTGTATACACTGCTGCAGTCATTACCCTTGGGTTATCCTGCCGTCAGGCGGTTCCCCAGTCGGCCTGAGTTCCAAAGTCTTGGTCCGGCGTCGGTTGCTGTCGCCTCCTCCCTGACGTCAGTGCGACAGGGGTATACAAGATGCAGCCGACGCCATTTTCTTCAGTTTTTCTTGCCTCAGATGTCAGGTGCCCCCAAATAGGTAGGTAATTCAAATTGCTAATAAAACATACATAAGAAAAGCAAACAACAACTTTCAGCTACCAGCAAATACTCCCCATAGGTAGTAAAGGGTAGAAGACATAGGTACGTACCAGCAAGTAAGAGGGGAAGGAGGGAGGGTAACCTGGACTGCCGCAGTGTACACACTCTAACATCTACATTTATGGTAGGTACAAAACTGTACTATGTTAGTGTTACACTGCTGCAGTCATTACACTTGGGTAGAATCCCAAAGCTGAGGTAGGGTGGCTGGTTCTATAAGGCATTAGGGGTGGCTATTAGGCCCTGCAGCACTGCAGTGGTAAAGCCAGCTCTGGATTTAGAGTATAGAGGCAGATGGTAATGCTTGGTGAAGGTATGTACAGAACTCCAAGTTGCTGCTTCCAAAATATCCTTGGTAGGTACTCCTTTGAGGTAGGCAGTTGAAATGGCTGTTGCCCTGGTGGAGTGAGATCTAATGCTGCTAAGTACAGGTTTCCCATGGTGTGTATAGCAGAAATGTATACAATGTCCTATCCATTTTGAAATAGTCTGTTTTGAAATGGCATTTCCCTGTGCTCCTGCAGCATATGCTACCAATAATTGCTCAGATTTTCTGAAAGCTTTGGTTTTGTCCAAGTAGAAGCATAACTGCCTGTGAATGTCCAAGGAATGCAGTAGTCTCTCCCCTTTATTCTGTGGTTTTGGATAAAAAGTTGGCAAATGAATAGTTTGGTTTAGAGCCACACTGGATACCACCTTTGGCATAAATGTAGGGTTAGTTCTTAAAGACACCCTGTCCTGGTGGAAAATGAGGAAAGGTTCCACTGCCATTAGTGCCTGTAATTCTGAAACTTTTCATGCTGATGTTATTGCCAGGAGCAGAGCAGTTTTCCAAGAGATATAGTTTAATTCTGCTGTGTTAGCTGGCTCAAAAGGAGTTAAAGTTAATTTTTCCAAAACAAAGTTAAGGTCCCAAGTTGGAGTAGGTGCTCTACGGGGTGGTCTTATGTTTTTAGCCCCGCTGAGGTACTGTTTTAGAAAAGGATTAGAGAAAATTGGTGGATCCGTGTTGTAATGAGCAGACATGGCAGAGGCGTGGAGCTTGATGGATGAGAAGGAGAGGTCTTTGTCCAGCAACTCAGTTAAATATTGTAGTACCTGAGGAATGTTTGGAACATGAGAGTCAAGGCTGTGAGTTTGTTTCCAGGCACAGAATCTCTTCCATTTATACAAATAGGCTTTCCTGGTACTAGGCCTTCTGGCCTCCAGAATGACATCCATAACAGCTTGGGAGAGCGGCACTGCTTGCTTGACTAAGGAATCTTCCATGCAGCTAGGTTTAAGGTCTTTAGCTGGCTGTGTAGTATCTGATTGTTGTGTTGAGTCAGCAGATGTGGGATTTGAGGCAAAATCCAGGGTGGTCCTTGTGCTAAGTTCTTTAAGATTGGGTACCAGTGCTGGTATGGCCAGTCTGGTGCAATCAGGATCATCTTTGGCTCTTCTTGCCTGGCTTTTATGAGCACCTTTGGCAGGAGAGGTAGTGGTGGGAAAGTGTATACTTGTAGGTTTTTCCAGCTGAATGACAGGGCATCCACTTTCCATACTTGTGGATGGTAACTCCTTGTGCAGAATTTCTGTAGCTGGCAGTTCATTGGGGATGCCAACAGATCTATGTCCCGGCTCCACCATTTCTGTGTTATCATTCTGAATATTTGTGGATTCAATTCCCATTCGTGGGGATCCATGATGTTTCTGCTTACATCGTCTGCCAGTGTGTTTTTCTCTCCTGGCAGGAATTGTACTTGCAAATGAACTTGATAGTTTAGAGCTGTGCTCCACAAGGTCATGGCTTGCCTGCAGAGGGGGTAGGAGTGAGTGCCCCCTTGCTTGATTATGTACCACATAACTGTAGAGTTGTCTGTCTTTAGTAGTAGTTGTCCTGGATGCAGCAGGTCCTTGAAAGCTATAAGGGCATTTTGTACAGCTAGCATCTCTTTTTGATTGATGTGAAGATCCCTTTGTTCTGTGGGCCACTTGCCCTGAATACAGTTGCCTGCCATGTGTGCTCCCTAGGCGTAATCTGATGCATCTGTTGTCAGTGTTTGCCTGGCTGTGGGTTGAGTAAAAGGCTGACCTTTGTTGAGGTGACAAGCTTGAGCCCACCATTGAAACTCCTGCTCAAGGCAAGGAATTAGTGATATAACTGTTTTCAAACTTTGACAGTGTTGAGACCATACATTCTTTAGGTACCATTGTAGTTTCCTCATATGCAGTCTGGCATATGGAATTAGTAGTATGCAAGATGCCATGTAACCCAAGGCCTGCAGAATTTTTCTTGCAGGGAGTTGGGTCTTTGTTGCCATCAATTTAAAGTATTGAGTCAGTTTGTCCTTGCTTGTCTGGCGTGAGATAAGCCATCTTGGCCGTTGTGTTCAAGATGGCACCCAGGAATATTATCTCTTGTGAGGGCACTAGTTTTGATTTCTTTTCGTTTACTGTATACCCGAGGCAACTTAACATTTTTACAAACGCCAGATGCTTTAGAAGAATGTCCTTGCTCTCTGCTTGAATCAGGCAGTCGTCCAGGTACAGATAAATTTGAATTTCTTTCTGTCTGCAAAATGCAATTACTGGTGCCAGGCACTTTGTGAAGACCCTGGGCGCAGTAGATAAGCCAAGGGCAATGCAGAGAATTGATAGTGCATTGAACCAGCTATGAATCTGAGGTATCTTCTGTAGTTTTGTCTGATAGGGACATACAGGTATGCCTTCTTGAGGTCCAATGTCACGAGCCAAGCTTTCTTGCCCAGCATGGGAAGAAGCTGCTGTAGTGTCAACATTTTAAATTTTGGAACATCCAGGTAAGTGTTTAGAGAAGAAAGATCCTGAATGGGCCTCCAGGCTTTGTCCTTTCTGGGAACCAGAAAGAGTCTTGAGTAAAATCCTTGTCCTTGCTCCTGTGGTGGTACCTTTTGAATAGCTCTCATATTCATGAGTGCTGTAATTTGTTTTTGAGCCTCTGCCCCTTGATATGGTGGCAGATTTGCCATTCCTTTTCACCTTGGCAGAGTGTGAAAGTGGAACCTTGAGATACAATGTTGAGAACCCATTTGTCTTTGGTGATCATATACCAATTATGATAGAAAAGTGCCAGTTTTCCTCCCAAGGGGGCTGCCAAGAGAGAGTTGTTTGGCAGCTGTAGTGGGAAGTCATTGGGGCTGCTTTTTATATGGTTGGGGCCTGTCTTCCCCTTCTTTCTGACCTGATGCAACCCATTGTCGAGGCCTGTAAGGACCTTGTGGTTGACCCTCTACCTCTTCGGCGTCTGTATCTGCCCCTTTGAGGTCTGTCTGTAACTGGAAAGGACCAATTCTCAGTTGGCCAATTTCTGCAAAATCTAGGAGGCTGAACCTGTAAGAAATCCTTCACCATTTGCATAGATTTTGCCTTATCCTCCATTTTCTTTAATACCTCTTCTGCCTTAACTCCAAATAACACATCCTGTTGCAAAGGTGCATCCAATAATTTTGCTTTAACATGATCTGGTAACGTATGTTCTTTTAACCAAGCATGTCTTCTAATGACAGAACCTGTAACTTCTGCTCTACAGGAGTCCTCTAAAGAATCAAAACCACATTGCAAAGTATGTTTTCCCACCTGTTCAGCTGCATGCAATAAAGCCTGCATTTCTTTAAAAGTAGGAGGATCTGAATCTGGAAGCATTTTTTGTTTCAATTGAGACAGTAAAAATTGCTATTTTAGCATGTGAAACTGGCAATTTAAGGCTCTCATTGCTAAAGTTGCAGACGTCTATCCTTTCTTTCCCCATCTGTCTAATGCTCTGGAATCTCTGTCAGAGGGAACTGGATTCTTGGCTGATGAGGCCTTAACCCCTTTGGGTCCCTGAGAAATAGTTTCAGGGTCAGCAACAGGGCTTTTGTACATAAATGTGTGTGAGTCAGGGACTCTGTAGTATCTGTCAGGTTTAACTGGGGCTGGAGGTAAGGAATCAGGATTTAAGCTGGATTCAGTATACACATCATCCACAATATCTAATACTGGCGGAATAGCAAAGGGTCTGTGTTGAGGTAATAAAAGGAAGTCTCGGAGCCTTTTCTTGGATTCTGAGTAATCCTGGCCTTCCCAATGGAAATGCTCCCTCATGGTATGCAAGGTTTCCCCAAAGGAGTAGTCCTCAGGTGGAGAGGCTGATGGAATTGACTCCTCAGCATCAGAATCCTCATAAGGGGGTAAAGAATATCCTAGGTCTGAGGATGAATCTGAAGAGATGGACATCTGGTCAGATGAGTCATAGTCTGCATCCTGTCTATGCCTTTTATCAGGAGGAGGATGGGACCCCCTGATCAGAGTGATTAGGTCTTCGGACATTTTGAGCATTTGTTTCTTAGGCATGGAGGCCTGTGCTGGAGAATGCTGAATTTGTTTCTTTGATTTTAAAGGTGGTTTAGAATTAGCAGAGGGTTTAATGTTTAACTGAGTAGGTCTGAAAACACCCTATGAAGCTGCGGGTAGCTCAGCTACTCCAGATCCCTCTGAAGGGTTAGTTTCGGTAGGCTGAATAACTTGGGCATCCGAAGGCCCAGCCATCTCCACGTGGGAGTCAGAGGCAGCCTGTGGTTCTACAGAAGCGGTCAGGGGCTGTGAAGGCGCCTTGCTGAAAACCGGTGAACCGGCGACTGGCCTAGAAGAGGCTTTGTCATCAGTTTTGGGCCTCGGATGCCTATCCTTGTTTTTGCGCTTATTATGCATTCCGGTCGTCGGAAGTTCTGATGGCATGGTATAATTGAATTTTCTACCAAAATAATGTCGGGCAAAATCAAACCGACGTTTAATAGTGCGCTTGTTAAACCTAGCACAAAACCAACAACCAGTGACGTTGTGGTCTGGGCCTAGGCATGGGATACAGTAAGAATGGAAATCCTTATGAGGTATTTGCTTCCAACAAGAAATACAGTTATTAACGTTACTGACATCGGTCTGAGGCAAGAAAAAGTTTCCCCAACGGGGTATTTAGCATTGTAGAAGACTTCGGTTCTGGATTCGGAATGAAAATCTCAGGAGATGGCCGACCGGCACTTGCGAACTGCTTTTGCTTCGGGCACTGGGCAGCAAGAAAGACTGAAGAAAATGGCGTTGGCTGCATCTTATATACCCCTGTCACACTGACGTCAGGGAAAAGGCGACAGCAACAGACGCCGGACCAAGACTTTGGAACTCAGGCCGACTGGGGAACCGTATGACGGCAGGATAACCCAAGTGTAATGACTGCAGCAGTGTAACACGATGAACATCAACAAAAAGCAGAATCTCCTTCTGTTTCACAGCTTACTTTTTGTTAGACAAACTTTTGTATTTCCTCCTTAGCAAGTACTTCATCAAAAAATGATTTTATCCATCCAGGGAAGAATACCTTGAAGCCAGCTGGGTACAGCAGTTTGAATCTCACACCTGCATCTCAACATTCCTTGAATAGCGGAATAAATTTGTTCCTCTTCTGTCTGATGTACAATGAGTTATTCTCCACAAAGACTCTGCTCTCTCCCACATTTAGTACTTTGTTCCTCTGCCACAATTTTGTCACAATCAACTCCTTCTGCTGGTAGGATTGCATATTTACTACTAAAGGCCTAGGCTGCTTTCTTATAGCCAGGTTTGGAGCATACACACATTGTGCCCTTTCAACTAAACTCCTGCTGTGGAATACCAGTCCGGTTGCTTACTTGTGCTTTCATAAAATGAATGCAGTCTGTTCCTTCTAGCTTCTCTGGTACAGCTGCTGAAGATCTCAGGTTTTCCCAGTGTGCTCTGTCCTCTAATTCTATTAATTTTTAAAATATCTCTTCCTGAGCAGTCTCATATTCAGCCAGCCTTTTCTTTATTTTAACTTCTGATTTTTTTCAGCTTTATCATCTCATCTGAATATCTGTTTAAAGCTTCTTCCATTTTTTTCCAGCCTTTTGTTGTTTGTGCTGATATTCTCCATTATTGTTTTGTTTATTTTAACCAGGTCTGTATGCAGCTGTCTTGTATCTCCCTGTAGGTTACTGGAAGTCATGTCGGAAGGTTGCATTGCTTTTTGCTCAACAGCTGCAGAACTTTTCCCAGTCAGCATTTCTTCCTCACTTTTTGTAGCTGATACTTTCCAGGTCTTCTGTATTTCTTTATTCCTGGCATCCAGGCAGTGCACTAAATGGCTAGTTACTGAAAATTACCATAAACACAAGTCTACTGGCCTTTGCAGATTTGCTTTTTTCACATTGGGAGAGCTAGAAATAAACTGTTACTCAGTGTGCAGCCATCTTGTAAGTAGTAGCACGTACTTCTTAAGTACTAATTTGTAAGAGGGCAAATTACATCAGTTATTGCTCTGGGATTAACAAAAGGACTTATTCTATACAAGACCAGGGATGAAAAGTGGAAAGACACTGCTGTGTGCTCAGCTTAGTTGCCATGTAGGGCATTAGTCTACAGCAGCGATGCCCACCTGGGAAGGTTTCACTGACTTGAGTGTAGGGAGAAAATAGTTTTTAGGTGTTTGAGTCTATACAATGCACCGCTAACCCCCATTGCGTGGGCCACATCTACGTGTAAACATGAGGCTTATATACAGACAAAATTAAACAGGTTTTCAACTAATCTGCCAATAGGAAATGACACAATGATCCTTACTCCAGCAATCCCCAGCTCAGACAAGGCTATATCTACATTCTTCTGCCACAAGGGTGCAGGGGAGCCTTTTTAATATAAGATGGCTGATTTGAGTTCAAGTGTATGAAAAACAGGCTAGATTCAGCAAGTCTGGATCTAGTCTATGCTAACTAAACAATATTTCAGTGCAAAACAAGTGCAGGCAATACGCAGGCGCAAACATTACAAAATAGTCAAAAAGGACCAAGTTAATGCAATCAAACAGTAAAATATAGATTAAAAAGTTTAGATCAAATTGAAACTAAGCTAATTTCTTTTTCTTAGCTCTGGATGGATTGGATTCAAGCATAACACTCTGGACCTCTGGCAAAGGATGTCAAACACAGAGCAACTTAGGTTAATTGAACCTAAATCAAAACAAAGACACAAAGTAACAGGCACAATAAGCCTTCAACCAGCAATTCCCACTTCATAAGGGCAGAGGCTACCCTCTCCTCCCAAACGAGTGAAGCCCACAAACCTTCTTAATGCAAAATAAAAGTCCTGAAGCCCAAGTACTTAAACCATAACTAAGACACTTTTTGATAAAACATTGATGAAAAAAAATGTCCAAAAAGGGGGTCCATCTCTTTGGCAACTGGTAATAACTACACATCAGAAATTCATCTAGGACTGCATATGGTTATAAGGTGAAACAACTGGGAGCAGTGCAATCTTTCATAATGGATTCCACAGAAAGGAGAAAACTGACTTCAGTAAATGTGAAGGTCTTGGGCTTATCAGTCTTTGTTTACCAGGGTCTACTTGACTGTCTACCAGGGTCTACTTGACTTTGTCTACCAGGGTCTACTTGACTTTGTTTACCAGGGTCCTGCACTGATCACAGTGACCATTTTCAGACTCAGCCAGGGTGACATAATCCCAGGACACAAGTAGAAAGAGTATAGAAAATAACATACAACTAACTGCAAATTAGAAGACAGCTGTAAGAGCATGCGATATAAAGAATAAAGACAGACAAAATGCATGGGAGATCCTGCCTAAGAACAGAACTTTTTCAATCCAGGCCAAAACAGTAGTGATATTGCAAGCTTTGCAATATGTACAGTGACATAGCAAGGGCAGGAAAGTTAGTAATAGTGTAGGAGGAACAGTAAAGTAGTGGGTTAGGTGATGTGGCTCCCTTGCAAGCAGGAGTGATGGACATCTTTGAGATGACACTGTTTTAACTGAATTCTGAAGATGGAGGAGGAAGAGATTTCCTTTACATGAAAGGTGACTGACTGCCAAAGTGATGGGGCTATTGCAGAGGAGGAGTGCCTTGAGTTTTCGGTGCGGGTGGCGACACAGTGAGAACTGTTTGTAACTTATGTATTTCCAGTGTAACTTAGCAGGGCATGTGTGGAAACAAACATCATATGAGGGACCATGCAGAAGTAGCACCCCTTTAGTAGTGGGCTGTTAGCCACCACCTCTTCTAGACTACCAGGAGGGCTGACACACTGTCTTGGTAGAGGCACATAAATCTAATGCTAAAAGTGATACAACTATGATTAATCTCGCAAGTGTTAAAAAGGTAAAATACTGGTCTGGTCAGTCCACTCTAGTCACAGCCAGGAGAAAGAAAACATCAGGTAGTAGAAGTAAGTCTGAATCAAAGCCACGGCTGTCAAAAAAGTACTGCACTTCCTTTGGAAAAGGCCATGTGTGTGTGGGAGGGGAGGCTGTTGGCATTAGCTAGAAGCAGTAAGCCTGCGTCTGTTCCACAGCTGTCAAAAAATGCTAATCTTACTTAAGATGTGAAATTCGGGGGTGGGGGGGTCACAAGAAAAATGTTGAGGTAGGCAAGATAGAGTTCAGAGTACAAGACTTGAGGAAGATAAACATATTGGCTCCAAGGGCAGAATAAATCTGTACTTCAAGGAAAAGAGGTTACTATAGAGACAGCAAGATAGACAGTGAGAGAGAAAGAGAGAGAGAGAAATGACTCATGAGGAAGAAAGCAAGGAGGAAAAGCGGTACAGCACCTGCTAGTCCAAGATGCTTACTGCTGGGTCATTCTGGCCTCAGCCCATGATATCCCTGCTTCAGGTCAAGTGATGGTGCGTACTCCTGTTGAGAAAATATCGACACAAAGTGATGGTGTGTATTCCTGTTCAGACAATATAAACACAAAGTGATGGTGCACAGTCCTGTTCTGACATTATCAATACAAAGTGATGGTGTGCATTCCTGTTTGGACAATATCGATACAAAGTGATGGTGCGCATTCCTGTTTGGACAATATCGATACAAAGTGATGTGTATTCTTGTTCAGACAATATCAATACAAAGTGATGGTGTGTATTCCTATTCAGACAATATCACCACAAAGTGATGGTGTGTACTCCTGTTGGGACAATACCAATACAAAGTGATGGTGCATAATCCTGTTCGGATAACATCGATACAAAGTGATGGTGCGTATTCCTGTTCGGACAATATCAACACAAAGTGTTGGTGCACATTCCTGTTCTGACATTATCAATACAAAGTGATGGTGTGTACGCCTGTTGGAACAATACCAATACAAAGTGATGGTGCATAATCCTGTTCAGATAACATCGATACAAAGTGATGGTGCGCATTCTGTTCGGACAATATCAATACAAAGTTATGGTGTGCATTCCTGTTTGGACAATATCGATACAAAGTGATGATGTGTATTCCTGTTGGGATAATATCGATACAAAATTATGAAGCGTATCCTGTTGAGACAATATCAGTGCAAAGTGATGGTGCGCATTCTGTTCGGACAATATCAATACAAAGTTATGGTGGGTATTCCTGTTGGGACAATATCAATACAAAGTGATGGTGAGTATTCCTGTTCGGACAATATCAATACAAAGTTATGGTGGGTATTCCTGTTGGGACAATATCAATACAAAGTGATGGTGCGCATTCCTGTTGGAATAATATCGATAACAGGTGATGGTACGTATGCTTGTTGGGTAGAATAAGTCATAGGTATAATCAGAAGGCTCTTCTACTGTAAGCAACATAAGGTACATCATACAGTTATGAGGTGGAAGTCTAAAACACAAAATCTACCAAGTTAATGTAATGAAGTCCTGCCATGACAAACAGCCGCTGGCATTTTTTTTTTTTTTATTTGTTAAAGATATGTCACTTTCCCTATAATCTGAGGGGGATGTGACTTTTTTTTTTTTTTTTAATTCTGAAGAAGTTCTGGATCAAACTCAGAACAAAAGTACTCAAAAAAATGTGGGTTGTATAGATCAGCATTTTGTGATTTTATTTTATGCTCAGTACGTTGTTAGGCATTTTTGTGGTCATTTGTTAATCAGGTAAATGAACTGCTCTGTGGAAATTTCAGGTACAACCAAGATAACCTCCCCTCCCAAAAACTAAATAAATAAAACACAACATCATAGCACTTTAATTCCACATTCTTAACTGTAAGTCAGTTTCACATCCAGACCTGTAAAACAAGATTCAAGTGAAACAAATTAAAAGTGTATTAGCGGGTTATCTGATATCAGCAGAATAAAATTACATACGTAACAGCCATTCCATTCGTAAAGGATTAGAACTTAACGATCACACATGTCATAACTTACCTTACATCAAAGATAGCTCACTACCTCAGGTTAGGACCAGCAAGCAGAGGCTATCAAACGTTACTGCATTACAGTAATTTTGAGTTGCAAATACATATCCGTGTAGGTGCAGACAGATATTAGAGGACAGACTGGAGTCACTCAAAGATATTAAACATTTTAAAGATCTATTCTAGTGTATTAGGAAGAGTTCAAGTTGTTTTCTAAAAAATCGAGCTTTCTGACTTTCCTTATCCTTTGGGGATACTGTTCCAAGCAGCTGGTATTATCCGAACACACACCTTTTCATGGTTAGCCATGGAAAACGAGGGCTTCTGAAGCTAAATATCATGTGCACTTGTTAGAGGGTATGTCGCGGCTCTCTGAAGTATGTCTTTAATGAGGGCAGTAGTTACAATTTAATAGCTTGCAGACAACGATTTCAACAGAAAGGTGGATCTAGCACTGACTAGACACATTAATCAGTGCATACATCTTAGAATTTACTTTTGGCAGTCACAAATAGGAATGTGTTTTGGGAAGTCCTGGAGACTGCCCCTTCCTATGGAAGCTGGGTTTGTCTATTACCCAGTATAAGAGCAACCTAGACCAGTGGATGGGGAATAGGAAATTTACAAAGGACCTGGCACCCATGTCCTTTACGGACAGAGGCAGCTTATAAATGCCTGGCCCAAAATGTCCTATTTGGATACAGGACATCATTATTCTTTTGGGAAAGGTGTAGAAAGGTCCCCTACGCCGTTACCCTAGTAACAATCTAGGATGGTTATACCTGGGATATGAATATTTAGCTTCACAGTCCCTCATTTTCCAAGGCTACTGGTAAAAAAGCCTTTAGTAAAATAACACCAGCTTCTTGGAACAGTACTCCCCAAAAGATGAGGAAAAGCCCGTTCCGGACATTTGCTCGAATGAGCAAATGTCAGAAACCCAAGCGACCAGGCATACTTACCCAAAAGTGCTTTTCACCGAAGACGCACTTTCGTGTCAACTTTCGCGTAAGTATGCCTGTTGCCAAGGCTGTACTACAGTGCGGGTAAGGGAAAATTCTCTTTTCCACACTGTAGTGCGGTCTCGGAGGGAGAATATTAAAGTGGGGAGGTGTGGGGGACAGCCCCCAACATGGGGGGTGCACGAGGGTGCTAAAATGTTAATGTAGTGTTTATTTTTTTTTTTTTGTGTAACAAGCTTTAACGAAAGCGCTTTTTTGATAAAAGCGCTTTTGTTAAAGTGTGTTCGGTTGTAATGGATTCGGAAGTTTATATATATATGGTTCCCCCTTCACAAAGTCTAACGTTACGAACCTCAAAACGCATATGGCCAACGCCATATGCTCGAATTTCGGAAGCTTGTCTTCATGAAAGGGAACGAAAAAAAAAAACGTAACAAAAAAAAAGTGTTTTTGCAGGGGGGCAGACCTCCTTGCACCCTACACCACCGCTACTTATTTATTCCCGCTCTGAGATCACACTACAGCGAAGAAAAGGAAATCTCCCGTTCTGCACTGTATGCTGTTCCTCATTCACACAGTCGAGCTTCTACAATTTCGAGCATATGGTCTCAACCATATGCATTTTGAGATTGTGGCTGTTCGACTTTGTGAAGGGAACGATATACATACATATATATATATATATATATATATATATATATATATATATATATATATATATATATATATATATATATATATATATCATATATGTATGTATGTAAGTTACTAGGCTATTGGGCCTGAGGCCCTTATAAACCTAGCCAAAAGTCTAGCCCACATTTAGACAAATCAGCACCTGATGCCCCTGTCCAGCAGGGACACGGGTGGAATCCCAGGGTATATTTTCTGTTTCCCATCCAGTTATCCAGTTTGCACTTAAAAAGGGGTAAAGAGGTACTCTGCTTAACATGGAGAGGGAGTCTATTCTATAAATGAGGGAATTTCTCGGACACAAATCTGTCCCCCCAACAGGTCCTTTTGATATCACAGACCAGGCTGATGCCGTGCGTGCGAGTTATTTGAATGGAGCTAGACTTGTGGATATGCAGCAGTCCCATGAAGGTAGGGTTTGTGATCTCCTTGGATGCCAGACAGAGGTCACCTCTGAGGAGTTTGCATGAAACTGAGGAAAGCAATATGGCTTTTAGCATTTCTGTGTATGGTAGATGTTTGAGGCCCTAGACTCTCCTGGTGAGAAACCTCTGTGGTCTCTCCAGCTGCTGCATGTGCTTTGTGAGGTACATGATGAAAGGGGAACTAAACTCAATAATGGGCCATATAAAGGAATAATTCAGGGATGTTATGACCTCCTTGTCCCTTGATGAGATGCCCTTACTTATGACATGTGCCATGTAGAAGGTTTTTGGTGCAACGGAAACAACATGGTGGTCAAAAGTCAGGTTATCAACCTGGGTGTCACTCTCCCCAAAGGGGATGATGCATTTTTTGGTATTCAGCTTGAGGCCATGTTTCTGGAACCAGTCATTTGATTGAGACCATCTTGGAGGATGTCCACATCACTAGGGGAACTGATGACAGCACCCAGCTTGTAGTCATCTGCAAACTTGGTGAGCCATAACCCACTAATTTTGGTCTGCACCTCAGAAAAGTATATCCCAAATAAAAGAGGCCTCAAGACCAAACCCTGGGGTACGCAGTTTGTTACGGGTCTACTGCTTGAGGTGGCTTCCTCTATTTTGACTAGGTGAGTTCCATCAATGAGCCAGTTTGTTACCCATCTGGTAGCATACGGCTTGATGCCTAGTTGAGAGAGTTTATTATGCTCGAATGGGGAATAGTGTCAAAGGCAATGGCTAGCTCAAGGTAGGCAGTGTGCACAGTCTTCCCCTCGTCCATGGCTTTGGTGACAGTCTCAAAAAAATCGACTAAATTTAGCAGACACAACCTCCCCCCTTGACAAGCCAAACTGTGTGAGATAGAGTGTTTGGAGGTTGCCAATGTCCTTGTTAATGAGGTCCATGATAATCCATTCCATGGCCTTGCAGATCAGGCTAGTTAGGCTGATGGGTCTATAATTTCCCGGATCGGTGGATGCTCCACCTTTGTGTAAAGGGATGACAGTGGCTGTAGTCCACTCAGCTGGGATGAAGGCAGTAGTTGAGCTTTGGTTGAATAGGGCGCCTAATGGTGCTGCAAGTTCCTGCCAGAGTTCACGTCGGATGCAGCCTGGTATGTTATCGGGTCCCATGAAGGCTGTATTTTTTGCGTTTGAGAAAGCAGTGATGACATGTTCCCTACATATCAGGGGAAGGGGGCAGACATTGGGGATGCCCTGATTTACTGATGGGGGGGGGGGGGCAGAGGGGTGAAGTTTTTGCTGAATCGGTCAGCCAGCAAGTTTGCTATATCTATGGCATTTGTATAAGGGGTGCCCCTTGACCACCAGTTCTGAAAAGATCTAGGTGCTTCCTTTAAGGTTGTGGACATATGTGAAGAAGGCATTATGACTGTCTCTAGTAGATGTGGCTAATCTGGAATCAAATTTTGCTTTGGAAGATTTCACTAGTGCTCTTATTTGCTTGTTCAGGCTAAGGAGACATTGCTTCCAATTGGGCACCTGCTCCTTCGTCTTGGACAGTAATTTTTTTCCTTTTATTATAGAGTTTGTTTATTGCAGATGTCCACCAGACAGGTTTACTCTTTCCTTGCGGAGGATAATTTAGTCCTGTCAGGCATTACGGATTCCATGCATCTATACAAACCCTTGTATAGTGCTTTGATGTAGTTTTGGATATTAGTGCCAGTTCCTACAGAGGGGGAAGGGGCTGTGAAGATGTTGATACCATCCTTCAGGAGGCTGTAATCAGCTGTGGAGAAGTCTTTATGTCTGATCCTGGCTAGAGGCTGGTTGGGGGAGATGGTGACTTCGAAAGTGACCGCTTTGTGGTCGGATCATACTAGGGAGGATGATACTACAGGGATGCTGCAGTGGCTACTCATGTTGGTTAGTACCAAGTCCAAGATATCATTTCTTGTGGGGGTACTGACTAGCTGTTTCAAGGCATTTGCATTTACAAAATTGAGGAATCTCTGGGCATTTGTGTTCTGGCATGAGTAGTTCTTCCAATCTAAGCTTGGCAAGTTAAAGTCACCCAGGATCAGGGTAAAGGGTTGAATCTTGATAGATTCGAGCAGGTCCAAATAGGCGGACTGGGCATCTTGAGTAAGATTTGGGGGCCAGTAGCTAGCTATGATTTGAATAGGGGTCTTTGTCAATGGTTAACAGCACCTGGAGTGTCTCCTGTGCGTCATACTGTTTGACCAGTCTGGAGTCATGTATGTATTTAATGTATACTAAAACTCCACCTCCTTTGGCTTTACTGCCACAGTTTGGAGTCTGAATGTATGACAGGATAAGTAACCAGGTAAGGCTGGGGTGCTCTCCGCAGCTTTGAACCAGGTTTCTGTGACTGCACAGATGTCAGCATTTTCCAGGGTTAAGAATGCTTACAATAAGTGCAGTTTCATGTTTAGACTCCTAGTGTTTAGCAGCATGACCTTTAATTTGCATTTTGTTGAAATTTTTATGTTGGTTTTATTGACCTCAGGACTTTTCCTAAAAAGGCATTATGAGGGAGGCAAGAGGCTTTGCCTGAAGCCCAGGTGAGACAGATGCAGGCCATCTCTGGCAAAGCATCGTGGCCTGTCAATATCTTCCCAGGCTGTCAGGTACTGGATCCCCCTGGAATGACAGCAGAAACTAAGCCAATTGTTAAAGTCAATAATTTTCTGTTTGTATTGAGGCATCATTCTGGATGAGGGCAGGACGCTGCTTACGGCTAGGGACACACCTGCCTGGGACACAATCAGTGAGCTCAATCATGTCTCTCTTCATATAGTCCAGACAGGTACGTCTCAAAGTCATTCACTCCAACATGGATTATGACAGAGTCATAGCAGTACCTGTTGTTGAGAGACCTGAGTGCATATGTGATAAGGCGGATTCTGGCACCTAACAGACAACTAACCGGGACTTTCTTAAACTCAGCCAAAACATTAACTGGTAGCTCAGCATGACTGCATTAGGACAGGGTGAGGTCAAGGGTTTGACCTCAGTTATTTCTGCTGCTTTGTGAATGGCAGGGAGCTCCATTATGATCAGAAATTGAAATCAATAGAATGGGAAATGATCTTTGTGGATTACTGAAGTGCATTACAATGAATTTTTGAACATTTATGCTTTGTTGTAAGTCAGCTGTGGAGAATGAAAAAGTAATTTTGCAGCATTCTGTGCAGGGAATTCAGTGAACTATGTGCAGTTGTGAAAAGTAAACCATCTGCATGGAGTAAGTGATAGATCTGGAGGACATCCAATGGGTAAGCTGTTAAACAGTGATGGGACCAGAAATGAACCTTGGGAAAAGTCCTTTGTGAGTCGGTATAAGTCAGAATATTAACACCTACTGTTGTGAATGTTCTGTCAGACAAATGGCAAACCACTGTACTATCTCCTTGGAAAACTCACTGTCCTTTAATTATATTAGCGATAGGCTGTGGTGCAGAGCTTCACAGCCTCTTTTTATATCTAAGAATAATGCTCTAGGTAGAAATTTTCTGATTAATCAGGGTGTAAATGGCTGTTAAGAGTGCTTTACACCGAGTGGAATCCATGCAAATATAATTATGAACCCATTCTAGAACTTCGCTGCAGATATTTTTTGCAGAATCCTGGCCGATTGACAGATATTGGCAAACTGTCACTGGCAGCAGGCAGGCAAGGGTCAGGGCTTGGAAACAGGAATTATTAGTGTGTTTTTTTAAGTTGTAAGGGATATACCCTGTGACTAAAGTTACACTACAGATGTAGGAAACTGGTTCACAAAGAAACTGAATAACATTTTACAATATTTAAGCAATAACCGATAAGTGGGTGTGTGGATATATGAGCTTTTACCCATGATTGGTGTGGTCTGATTAGCAGGGTGAAGCCACCTGTGGGTAAATCCTCAAATACCCACACCCATGAGATGGTTATTATTATACAATGACATTATTAAGAAAATTGCTGACTTTTCTTAATGTCTTTGGTATAACGGTGCTGTACTGTTCCACCATGCTGTTTCCTCATTCTACTATGTTTGTTGATGTACTGCACATGCATCGGGGACTCGTGTTCCCACGCTTGCACAGTATCTTCTAACTTTATTGATGTACTGCACATGTATCTGGGGCTTACATTCCCACACTTGCACAGTACCTTCTGCATTTGTCAATGTACTGCACATGCATCGGGGACTCGTGTTCCCACGCTTCCACAGTATCTTCTACCTTGATTGATGTACTGCACATGTATCTGGGGCTTACATTCCCACACCGCACAGTACCTTCTGCATTTGTCAATGTACTGCACATGCATCGGGGACTCGTGTTCCCACGCTTGCACAGTATCTTCTACCTTGATTGATGTACTGCACATGTATCTGGGGCTTACATTCCCACACTCGCACAGTACCTTCTGCATTTGTCAATGTACTGCACATGCATCGGGGACTCGTGTTCCCACGCTTGCACAGTATCTTCTACCTTGATTGATGTACTGCACATGTATCTGGGGCTTACATTCCCACACTCACACAGTACCTTCTGCATTTGTCAATGTACTGCACATGCATCGGGGACTCGTGTTCCCACGCTTGCACAGTATCTTCTACCTCGACTGATGTCCTGCACATGTATCTGGGGTTTACATTCCCACACTTGCACAGTACCTTCTGCATTTGTCAATGTACTGCACATGCATTGGGGACTCGTGTTCCCACGCTTGCACAGTATCTTCTACCTTGATTGATGTACTGCACATGTATCTGGGGCTTACATTCCCACACTTGCACAGTACCTTCTGCATTTGTCAATGTACTGCACATGCATCGGGGAGTCGTGTTCCCACGCTTGCACAGTATCTTCTACATTGATAGATGTACTGCACATGTATCTGGGGCTTACATTCCCACACTCACACAGTACCTTCTGCATTTGTCAATGTACTGCACATGCATTGGGGACTCGTGTTCCCACGCTTGCACAGTATCTTCTACCTTTATTGATGTACTGCACATGTATCTGGGGCTTACATTCCCACACTCGCACAGTACCTTCTGCATTTGTCAATGTACTGCACATGCATTGGGGACTCGTGTTCCCGCACTTGCACAGTATCTTCTACCTTTATTGATGTACTGCACATGTATCTGGGGCTTACATTCCCACACTCGCACAGTACCTTCTGCATTTGTCAATGTACTGCACATGCATCGGGGACTCGTGTTCCCACGCTTGCACAGTATCTTCTACCTTTATTGATGTACTGCACATGTATCTGGGGCTTACATTCCCACACTCACACAGTACCTTCTGCATTTGTCAATGTACTGCACATGCATT
Organism: Protopterus annectens; assembly: GCF_019279795.1. Taxonomy (NCBI): domain Eukaryota; kingdom Metazoa; phylum Chordata; order Ceratodontiformes; family Protopteridae; genus Protopterus; species Protopterus annectens. The sequence continues at coordinate 854,831,257 of NC_056750.1, forward strand.
GGGGACTCGTGTTCCCACGCTTGCACAGTATCTTCTACCTTGATTGATGTACTGCACATGTATCTGGGGCTTACATTCCCACACTTGCACAGTACCTTCTGCATTTGTCAATGTACTGCACATGCATCGGGGACTCGTGTTCCCACGCTTGCACAGTATCTTCTACCTTTATTGATGTACTGCACATGTATCTGGGGCTTACATTCCCACACTCGCACAGTACCTTCTGCATTTGTCAATGTACTGCACATGCATCGGGGACTCGTGTTCCCACGCTTGCACAGTATCTTCTACCTTGATTGATGTACTGCACATGTATCTGGGGCTTACATTCCCACACCCGCACAGTACCTTCTGCATTTGTCAATGTACTGCACATGCATCGGGGACTCGTGTTCCCACGCTTGCACAGTATCTTCTACCTTGATTGATGTACTGCACATGTATCTGGGGCTTACATTCCCACACCCGCACAGTACCTTCTGCATTTGTCAATGTACTGCACATGCATCGGGGACTCGTGTTCCCACGCTTGCACAGTATCTTCTACCTTTATTGATGTACTGCACATGTATCAGGGGCTTACATTCCCACACTCGCACAGTACCTTCTGCATTTGTCAATGTACTGCACATGCATCGGGGACTCGTGTTCCCACGCTTGCACAGTATCTTCTACCTTTATTGATGTACTGCACATGTATCTGGGGCTTACATTCCCACACTCGCACAGTACCTTCTGCATTTGTCAATGTACTGCACATGCATCGGGGACTCGTGTTCCCACGCTTGCACAGTATCTTCTACCTTTATTGATGTACTGCACATGTATCTGGGGCTTACATTCCCACACCGCACAGTACCTTCTGCATTTGTCAATGTACTGCACATGCATCGGGGACTCGTGTTCCCACGCTTGCACAGTATCTTCTACCTTGACTGATGTACTGCACATGTATCTGGGGCTTACATTCCCACACTCGCACAGTATCTTCTGCATTTGTCAATGTACTGCACATGCATCGGGGACTCGTGTTCCCACGCTTGCACAGTATCTTCTACCTTGATTGATGTACTGCACATGTATCTGGGGCTTACATTCCCTCACTCGCACAGTACCTTCTGCATTTGTCAATGTACTGCATATGTATTGGGGACTCGTGTTCCCACGCTTGCACAGTATCTTCTACCTTTATTGATGTACTGCACATGTATCTGGGGCTTACATTCCCACACTCGCACAGTACCTTCTGCATTTGTCAATGTACTGCACATGCATCGGGGACTCGTGTTCCCACGCTTGCACAGTATCTTCTATCTTGATTGATGTCCTGCACATGTATCTGGGGCTTACATTCCCACAATTGCACAGTACCTTCTGCATTTGTCAATGTACTGCACATGCATCGGGGACTCGTGTTCCCACGCTTGCACAGTATCTTCTACCTTGATTGATGTACTGCAGATGTATCTGGGGCTTACATTCCCACACTCGCACAGTACCTTCTGCATTTGTCAATGTACTGCACATGCATCGGGGACTCGTGTTCCCACGCTTGCACAGTATCTTCTACCTTGAATGATGTACTGCACATGTATCTGGGGCTTACATTCCCACACTCGCACAGTACCTTCTGCATTTGTCAATGTACTGCACATGCATCGGGGACTCGTGTTCCCACGCTTGCACAGTATCTTCTACCTTTATTGATGTACTGCACATGTATCTGGGGCTTACATTCCCACACCCGCACAGTACCTTCTGCATTTGTCAATGTACTCCACATGCATCGGGGACTCGTGTTCCCACGCTTGCACAGTATCTTCTACCTTGATTGATGTACTGCACATGTATCTGGGGCTTACATTCCCACACCCGCACAGTACCTTCTGCATTTGTCAATGTACTGCACATGTATCTGGGACTTACGTTCCCACTCTTGCACAGTATCTTCTACCTTGATTGATGTACTGCACATGTATCTGGGGCTTACATTCCCACAATTGCACAGTACCTTCTGCATTTGTCAATGTACTGCACATGCATCGGGGACTCGTGTTCCCACGCTTGCACAGTATCTTCTACCTTGATTGATGTACTGCACATGTATCTGGGGCTTACATTCCCACACTCACACAGTACCTTCTGCATTTGTCAATGTACTGCACATGCATCGGGGACTCGTGTTCCCACGCTTGCACAGTATCTTCTACCTTGATTGATGTACTGCACATGCATCGGGGACTCGTGTTCCCACGCTTGCACAGTATCTTCTACCTTGATTGATGTACTGCACATGTATCTGGGGCTTACATTCCCACACTCACACAGTACCTTCTGCATTTGTCAATGTACTGCACATGCATTGGGGACTCGTGTTCCCACGCTTGCACAGTATCTTCTACCTTGATTGATGTACTGCACATGTATCTGGGGCTTACATTCCCACACTCGCACAGTACCTTCTGCATTTCTCAATGTACTGCACATGTATCTGGGGCTTACATTCCCACACTCGCACAGTACCTTCTGCATTTGTCAATGTACTGCACATGCATCGGGGACTCGTGTTCCCACGCTTGCACAGTATCTTCTACCTTTATTGATGTACTGCACATGTATCTGGGGCTTACATTCCCACACTCGCACAGTACCTTCTGCATTTGTCAATGTACTGCACATGCATCGGGGACTCGTGTTCCCACGCTTGCACAGTATCTTCTACCTTTATTGATGTACTGCACATGTATCTGGGGCTTACATTCCCACACTCGCACAGTACCTTCTGCATTTGTCAATGTACTGCACATGCACCGGGGACTCGTGTTCCCACGCTTGCACAGTATCTTCTACCTTGACTGATGTCCTGCACATGTATCTGGGGCTTACATTCCCACACTCGCACAGTACCTTCTGCATTTGTCAATGTACTGCACATGTATCTGGGGCTTACATTCCCACACTCGCACAGTACCTTCTGCATTTGTCAATGTACTGCACATGCATCGGGGATTCGTGTTCCCACGCTTGCACAGTATCTTCTACCTTGATTGATGTACTGCACAAGTATCTGGGGCTTACATTCCCACACTCGCACAGGACCTTCTGCATTTGTCAATGTACTGCACATGTATCGGGGACTTACGTTCCCACTCTTGCACAGTACCTTCTGCATTTGTCAATGTACTGCACATGTATCTGAGGCTTACATTCCCACACTCGCACAGTACCTTATGCATTTGTCAATGTACTGCACATGCATCGGGGACTTACGTTCCTACTCTTGCACAGTACCTTCTGCATTTGTCAATGTACTGCACATGTATCTGGGGCTTACATTCCAACACTCGCACAGTACATTCTGCATTTGTCAATGTACTGCACATGCATCGGGGACTCGTGTTCCTACGCTTGCACAGTATCTTCTACATTGATAGATGTACTGCACATGTATCTGGGGCTTACATTCCCACACTCGCACAGTACCTTCTGCATTTCTCAATGTACTGCACATGCATCGGGGACTCGTGTTCCCACGCTTGCACAGTATCTTCTACCTTGATTGATGTACTGCACATGTATCTGGGACTTACATTCCCACACTCGCACAGTACCTTCTGCATTTGTCAATGTACTGCACATGCATCGGGGAGTCGTGTTCCCACGCTTGCACAGTATCTTCTACCTTGATTGATGTACTGCACATGTATCTGGGGCTTACATTCCCACACCAGCACAGTACCTTCTGCATTTGTCAATGTACTGCACATGCATCGGGGACTCGTGTTCCCACGCTTGCACAGTATCTCCTACCTTTATTGATGTACTGCACATGTATCTGGGGCTTACATTCCCACACTCGCACAGTACCTTCTGCATTTGTCAATGTACTGCACATGCATTGGGGACTTGTGTTCCCACGCTTGCACAGTATCTTCTACCTTGAATGATGTACTGCACATGTATCTGGGGCTTACATTCCCACACTTGCACAGTACCTTCTGCATTTGTCAATGTACTGCACATGTATCTGAGGCTTACATTCCCACACTCGCACAGTACCTTCTGCATTTGTCAATGTACTGCACATGTATCTGGGGCTTACATTCCCACACTCGCACAGTACCTTCTGCATTTGTCAATGTACTGCACATGCATCGGGGACTCGTGTTCCCACGCTTGCACAGTATCTTCTACCTTTATTGATGTACTGCACATGTATCTGGGGCTTACATTCCCACACTCGCACAGTACCTTCTGCATTTGTCAATGTACTGCACATGCATTGGGGACTCGTGTTCCCGCACTTGCACAGTATCTTCTACCTTGATTGATGTACTGCACATGTATCTGGGGCTTACATTCCCACACTCGCACAGTACCTTCTGCATTTGTCAATGTACTGCACATGCATCGGGGACTCGTGTTCCCACGCTTGCACAGTATCTTCTACCTTTATTGATGTACTGCACATGTATCTGGAGCTTACATTCCCACACTCGCACAGTACCTTCTGCATTTGTCAATGTACTGCACATGCATTGGGGACTCGTGTTCCCACGCTTGCACAGTATCTTCTACCTTGATTGATGTACTGCACATGTATCTGGGGCTTACATTCCCACACTTGCACAGTACCTTCTGCATTTGTCAATGTACTGCACATGCATTGGGGACTCGTGTTCCCACGCTTGCACAGTGTCTTCTACCTTGATTGATGTACTGCACATGTATCTGGGGCTTACATTCCCACCCTCGCACAGTACCTTCTGCATTTGTCAATGTACTGCACATGCATCGGGGACTTGTGTTCCCACGCTTGCACAGTATCTTCTACCTTGATTGATGTACTGTACATGTACCTGGGGCTTACATTCCCACACTCGCACAGTACCTTCTGCATTTGTCAATGTACTGCACATGCATCGGGGACTCGTGTTCCCACGCTTGCACAGTATCTTCTACCTTTATTGATGTACTGCACATGTATCTGGGGCTTACATTCCCACACTCGCACAGTACCTTCTGCATTTGTCAATGTACTGCACATGCATTGGGGACTCGTGTTCCCATGCTTGCACAGTATCTTCTACCTTTATTGATGTACTGCACATGTATCTGGGGCTTACATTCCCACACTCGCACAGTACCTTCTGCATTTGTCAATGTACTGCACATGCATTGGGGACTTGTGTTCCCACGCTTGCACAGTATCTTCTACCTTGAATGATGTACTGCACATGTATCTGGGGCTTACATTCCCACACTCGCACAGTACCTTCTGCATTTGTCAATGTACTGCACATGCATTGGGGACTTGTGTTCCCACGCTTGCACAGTATCTTCTACCTTTATTGATGTACTGCACATGTATCTGGGGCTTACATTCCCACACTCGCACAGTACCTTCTGCATTTGTCAATGTACTGCATATGTATTGGGGACTCGTGTTCCCATGCTTGCACAGTATCTTCTACCTTTATTGATGTACTGCACATGTATCTGGGGCTTACATTCCCACACTCGCACAGTACCTTCTGCATTTGTCAATGTACTGCACATGCATTGGGGACTCGTGTTCCCACGCTTGCACAGTATCTTCTACCTTTATTGATGTACTGCACATGTATCTGGGGCTTACATTCCCACACCAGCACAGTACCTTCTGCATTTGTCAATGTACTGCACATGCATCGGGGACTCGTGTTCCCACGCTTGCACAGTATCTTCTACCTTGATTGATGTACTGCACATGTATCTGGGGCTTACATTCCCACACTTGCACAGTACCTTCTGCATTTGTCAATGTACTGCACATGCATCGGGGACTCGTGTTCCCACGCTTGCACAGTATCTTCTACCTTTATTGATGTACTGCACATGTATCTGGGGCTTACATTCCCACACTCGCACAGTACCTTCTGCATTTGTCAATGTACTGCACATGCATCGGGGACTCGTGTTCCCACGCTTGCACAGTATCTTCTACCTTGATTGATGTACTGCACAAGTACCTGGGGCTTACATTCCCACAATTGCACAGTACCTTCTGCATTTGTCAATGTACTGCACATGCTTCGGGGACTCGTGTTCCCACGCTTGCACAGTATCTTCTACCTTGATTGATGTACTGCACATGTATCTGGGGCTTACATTCCCACACCCGCACAGTACCTTCTGCATTTGTCAATGTACTGCACATGCATCGGGGACTCGTGTTCCCACGCTTGCACAGTATCTTCTACCTTGATTGATGTACTGCACATGTATCTGGGGCTTACATTCCCACACTCGCACAGTACCTTCTGCATTTGTCAATGTACTGCACATGCATTGGGGACTCGTGTTCCCACGCTTGCACAGTATCTTCTACCTTGATTGATGTACTGCACATGTATCTGGGGCTTACATTACCACACTCGCACAGTACCTTCTGCATTTGTCAATGTACTGCACATGTATCTGGGGCTTACATTCCCACACTCGCACAGTACCTTCTGCATTTGTCAATGTACTGCACATGCATCGGGGACTCGTGTTCCCACGCTTGCAAAGTATCTTCTACCTTTATTGATGTACTGCACATGTATCTGGGGCTTACATTCCCACACTCGCACAGTACCTTCTGCATTTGTCAATGTACTGCACATGCATTGGGGACTCGTGTTCTCACGCTTGCACAGTATCTTCTACCTTGATTGATGTACTGCACATGTATCTGGGGCTTACATTCCCACACTCGCACAGTACCTTCTGCATTTGTCAATGTACTGCACATGCATCGGGGACTCGTGTTCCCACGCTTGCACAGTATCTTCTACCTTTATTGATGTACTGCACATGTATCTGGGGCTTACATTCCACACTCGCACAGTACCTTCTGCATTTGTCAATGTACTGCACATGCATCGGGGACTCGTGTTCCCACGCTTGCACAGTATCTTCTACCTTTATTGATGTACTGCACATGTATCTGGGGTTTACATTCCCACACTCGCACAGTACCTTCTGCATTTGTCAATGTACTGCACATGCATCGGGGACTCGTGTTCCCACGCTTGCACAGTATCTTCTACCTTGATTGATGTACTGCACATGTATCTGGGGCTTACATTCCCACACTCGCACAGTACCTTCTGCATTTGTCAATGTACTGCACATGCATTGGGGACTCGTGTTCCCACGCTTGCACAGTATCTTCTACCTTGATTGATGTACTGCACATGTATCTGGGGCTTACATTCCCACACTCGCACAGTACCTTCTGCATTTGTCAATGTACTGCACATGCATCGGGGACTCGTGTTCCCACGCTTGCACAGTATCTTCTACCTTGATTGATGTACTGCACATGTATCTGGGGCTTATATTCCCACAACTGCACAGTACCTTCTGCATTTGTCAATGTACTGCACATGTATCTGGGGCTTACATTCCCACACTCGCACAATACCTTCTGCATTTGTCAATGTACTGCACATGCATCGGGGACTCGTGTTCCCACGCTTGCACAGTATCTTCTACCTTGATTGATGTACTGCACATGTATCTGGGGCTTACATTTCCACACTCGCACAGTACCTTCTGCATTTGTCAATGTACTGCACATGCATCGGGGACTTGTGTTCCCACGCTAGCACAGTATCTTCTACCTTTATTGATGTACTGCACATGTATCTGGGACTTACATTCCCACACTCGCACAGTACCTTCTGCATTTGTCAATGTACTGCACATGCATTGGGGACTCGTGTTCCCACGCTTGCACAGTATATTCTACCTTTATTGATGTACTGCACATGTATCTGGGGCTTACATTCCCACACTCGCACAGTACCTTCTGCATTTGTCAATGTACTGCACATGCATCGGGGACTCGTGTTCCCACGCTTGCACAGTATCTTCTACCTTTATTGATGTACTGCACATGTATCAGGGGCTTACATTCCCACAGTCGCACAGTACCTTCTGCATTTGTCAATGTAGTGCACATGCATCGGGGACTCGTGTTCCCACGCTAGCACAGTATCTTCTACCTTTATTGATGTACTGCACATGTATCTGGGGCTTAAATTCCCACACTTGCACAGTACCTTCTGCATTTGTCAATGTACTGCACATGCATTGGGGACTCGTGTTCCCACGCTTGCACAGTATCTTCTACCTTGATTGATGTACTGCACATGTATCTGGGGCTTACATTCCCACACTCGCACAGTACCTTCTGCATTTGTCAATGTACTGCACATGCATCGGGGACTCGTGTTCCCACGCTTGCACAGTATCTTCTACCTTGATTGATGTACTGCACATGTATCTGGGGCTTACATTCCCACACTCGCACAGTACCTTCTGCATTTGTCAATGTAGTGCACATGCATCGGGGACTCGTGTTCCCACGCTAGCACAGTATCTTCTACCTTTATTGATGTACTGCACATGTATCTGGGGCTTAAATTCCCACACTTGCACAGTACCTTCTGCATTTGTCAATGTACTGCACATGCATTGGGGACTCGTGTTCCCACGCTTGCACAGTATCTTCTACCTTTATTGATGTACTGCACATGTATCTGGGGCTTACTTTCCCACACTCGCACAGTACCTTCTGCATTTCTCAATGTACTGCACATGCATCGGGGACTCGTGTTCCCACGCTTGCACAGTATCTTCTACCTTTATTGATGTACTGCACATGTATCTGGGGCTTACTTTCCCACACTCGCACAGTACCTTCTGCATTTGTCAATGTACTGCACATGCATCGGGGACTCGTGTTCCCACGCTTGCACAGTATCTTCTACCTTGATTGATGTACTGCACATGTATCTGGGGCTTACATTCCCACACTCGCACAGTACCTTCTGCATTTGTCAATGTACTGCACATGCATTGGGGACTCGTGTTCCCACGCTTGCACAGTATCTTCTACCTTGACTGATGTCCTGCACATGTATCTGGGGCTTACATTCCCACACTCGCACAGTACCTTCTGCATTTGTCAATGTACTGCACATGCATCGGGGACTAGTGTTCCCACGCTTGCACAGTATCTTCTACCTTTATTGATGTACTGCACATGTATCTGGGGCTTACATTCCCACACTTGCACAGTACCTTCTGCATTTGTCAATGTACTGCACATGCATTGGGGACTCGTGTTCCCACGCTTGCACAGTATCTTCTACCTTGAATGATGTACTGCACATGTATCTGGGGCTTACATTCCCACACTCGCACAGTACCTTCTGCATTTGTCAATGTACTGCACATGCATCGGGGACTCGTGTTCCCACGCTTGCACAGTATCTTCTACCTTTATTGATGTACTGCACATGTATCTGGGGCTTACATTCCCACACTCGCACAGTACCTTCTGCATTTGTCAATGTAGTGCACATGCATTGGGGACTCGTGTTCCCACGCTTGCACAGTATCTTCTACCTTGATTGATGTACTGCACATGTATCTGGGGCTTACATTCCCACACTCGCACAGTACCTTCTGCATTTGTCAATGTACTGCACATGCATCGGGGACTCGTGTTCCCACGCTTGCACAGTATCTTCTACCTTGACTGATGTACTGCACATGTATCTGGGGCTTACATTCCCACACTCGCACAGTACCTTCTGCATTTGTCAATGTACTGCACATGCATCGGGGACTCGTGTTCCCACGCTTGCACAGTATCTTCTACCTTGATTGATGTACTGCAGATGTATCTGGGGCTTACATTCCCACACTCGCACAGTACCTTCTGCATTTGTCAATGTACTGCACATGCATCGGGGACTCGTGTTCCCACGCTTGCACAGTATCTTCTACCTTTATTGATGTACTGCACATGTATCTGGAGCTTACATTCCCACACTCGCACAGTACCTTCTGCATTTGTCAATGTACTGCACATGCATCGGGGACTCGTGTTCCCACGCTTGCACAGTATCTTCTACCTTTATTGATGTACTGCACATGTATCTGGGGCTTACATTCCCACACTCGCACAGTACCTTCTGCATTTGTCAATGTACTGCACATGCATTGGGGACTCGTGTTCCCACGCTTGCACAGTATCTTCTACCTTGATTGATGTACTGCACATGTATCTGGGGCTTACATTCCCACACTCGCACAGTACCTTCTGCATTTGTCAATGTACTGCACATGCATTGGGGACTCGTGTTCCCACGCTTGCACAGTATCTTCTACCTTTATTGATGTACTGCACATGTATCTGGGGCTTACATTCCCACACCCGCACAGTACCTTCTGCATTTGTCAATGTACTGCACATGCATCGGGGACTCGTGTTCCCACGCTTGCACAGTATCTTCTACCTTGATTGATGTACTGCACATGTATCTGGGGCTTACATTCCCACACTCGCACAGTACCTTCTGCATTTGTCAATGTACTGCACATGCATTGGGGACTCGTGTTCCCACGCTTGCACAGTATCTTCTACCTTTATTGATGTACTGCACATGTATCTGGGGCTTACATTCCACACCTGACAGTACCTTCTGCATTTGTCAATGTACTGCACATGCATCGGGGACTCGTGTTCCCACGCTTGCACAGTATCTTCTACCTTTATTGATGTACTGCACATGTATCTGGGGCTTACATTCCCACCCTCGCACAGTACCTTCTGCATTTGTCAATGTACTGCACATGCATCGGGGACTCGTGTTCCCACGCTAGCACAGTATCTTCTACCTTGATTGATGTACTGCACATGTATCTGGGGCTTACATTCCCACACTCGCACAGTACCTTCTGCATTTGTCAATGTACTGCACATGCATCGGGGACTCGTGTTCCCACGCTTGCACAGTATCTTCTACCTTGATTGATGTACTGCACATGTATCTGGGGCTTACATTCCCACACTCGCACAGTACCTTCTGCATTTGTCAATGTACTGCACATGCATCGGGGACTCGTGTTCCCACGCTAGCACAGTATCTTCTACCTTGATTGATGTACTGCACATGTATCTGGGGCTTACATTCCCACACTCGCACAGTACCTTCTGCATTTGTCAATGTACTGCACATGCATCGGGGACTCGTGTTCCCACGCTTGCACAGTATCTTCTACCTTGATTGATGTACTGCACATGTATCTGGGGCTTACATTCCCACACTCGCACAGTACCTTCTGCATTTGTCAATGTACTGCACATGCATCGGGGACTCGTGTTCCCACGCTTGCACAGTATCTTCTACCTTTATTGATGTACTGCACATGTATCTGGGGCTTACATTCCCACACTCGCACAGTACCTTCTGCATTTGTCAATGTACTGCACATGCATCGGGGACTTACGTTCCCACTCTTGCACAGTATCTTCTGCATTTGTCAATGTACTGCACATGCATCGGGGACTTGTGTTCCCACACTCGCACAGTACATCAGTCTTGTTGAAAACAAGCAATGGAGAAAGGAAGATCTTCATTTTTTCCCCTAAACTAAAATCCTGACAGTTTAGAGGTATGAGAGAGGCAGGGCAGAAATACAAGGAAAATCAAGTACGTTTCTTTAGTTTTGCAGAACTTACCTGATTATTCTTGTATTGGCTCTACCCTCCATACATACCTCTCAACCTCTTAGCTCAAGAAATGCGAATAAAGCCTTAAACAACTGGGGATAAAGGCCCCAAAATAGGGACAAACTGTAAATGTTTCTCTTACAAACTTAGAAAGCTGCTGGAAAAACAGTTGTGTTATTGTGCATTCTCTGAAACTCAAATGTTTGTCATTATTTAATAATTTCATTCCTCAGTGATTTGCTGGAAAACCACAAGAAGAAAGCTTGGTATTTCAGCAACCAGAGTTTTTCCTACTATATGTTTGACTTAAAATTGGCATGCTGATTGAGTTGACCAAACAGTGGGCACATTTTTTTAATACTAATAAGGTATCACTATATAACTGGGTATTCAATATGCCATTTGAGGTTGCACATAGTGTTTTTTGTGTCAAGGATTTTAAGGTAGATTTTGTTTACGGATTTAAGAGAGAATATGAGGGACTTATTCACCTAATGCAAAAGTAGGGATGTTTTATACAAACACTGGTGAGTATTACCCTGTATTAACAAAAATAATCAACAAAAATACTGAGTATTATTACCCAGTATTGACAAATACTGAGTATTACTCAGCATCAACAAAAATACTGAGGAGTATTACCCAGTTTGACAAAACTACTGAGGAGTATTACCGTGTATTGACAAACATTTAGAGGAGTATTGCCCATTATTAATTCATTCTGTTGACACTCATTTGGAAACTGTTCAAGGAAAGGGTCTCTTCTATCAAAAATCAACTCCACAGGCAATCACCTCATGCTGATTTTACCCTTATACTCAAGTAAACAGCAGCTTTATATGCACTGTATGTGAGCACGCATACAGGTAATGAGCTCACACCTATACCTGTTACCTGTCAATATTCTGCATACAGGCAATGAGCTCACACCTATACCTGTTACCTGTCAAGATTATGCATACAGGCAATGAGCTCACAACTATACCTGTTACCGGTCAAGATTCTGCATACAGGCAATGAGCTCAGACCTATACCTGTTACCTGTCAATATTCTGCATACAGGCAATGAGCTCACACCTATACCTGTTACCTGTCAATATTCTGCATACAGGCAATGAGCTCACACCTATACCTGTTACCTGTCAATATTCTGCATACAGGCAATGAGCTCACAACTATACCTGTTACCTGTCAAGATTCTGCATACAGGCAATGAGCTCACACCTATACCTGTTACCTGTCAAGATTCTGCATACAGGCAATGAGCTCACACCTATACCTGTTACCTGTCAAGATTCTGCATACAGGCAATGAGCTCACACCTGTACCTGTTACCTGTCAAGATTCTGCATACAGGCAATGAGTTCACACCTATACATGTTACCTGTCAAGATTCTGCATACAGGCAATGAGCTCACACCTATACCTGTTACCTGTCAAGATTCTGCATACAGGCAATGAGCTCACACCTATACCGGTTACCTGTCAAGATTCTGCATACGGGCAATGAGCTCACACCTATACATGTTACCTGTCAAGATTCTGCATACAGGCAATGAGCTCACACCTATACCTGTTACCTGTCAAGATTCTGCATACAGGCAATGAGCTCACACCTATACCTGTCAAGATTCTGCATACATGCAATGAGCTCACAACTATACCTGTTACCTGTCAAAATTCTGCATACAGGCAATGAGCTCACACCTATACCTGTCAAGATTCTGCATACAGGCAATGAGCTCACAACTATACCTGTTACCTGTCAAGATTCTGCATACAGGCAATGAGCTCACACTTATACCTGTTACCTGTCAAGATTCTGCATACAGGCAATGAGCTCACACCTAAACCTGTTACCTGTCAAGATTCTGCATACAGGCAATGAGCTCACACCTATACCTGTTACCTGTCAAGATTCTGCATACAGGCAATGAGCTCACACCTATACCTGTTACCTGTCAAGATTCTGCATACAGGCAATGAGCTCACACCTATACCGGTCAAGATTCTGCATACAGGCAATGAGCTCACAACTATACCTGTTACCTGTCAAGATTCTGCATACAGGCAATGAGCTCACACCTATACCTGTCAAGATTCTGCATACAGGCAATGAGCTCACACCTATACCTGTCAAGATTCTGCATACAAGCAATGAGCTCACACCTATACATGTTACCTGTCAATATTCTGCATACAGGCAATGAGCTCACACCTTTACCTGTTTCCTGTCAATATTCTGCATACAGGCAATGAGCTCACACCTATACCTGTTTCCTGTCAATATTCTGCATACAGGCAATGAGCTCACACCTATACCTGTTACCTGTCAAGATTCTGCATACAGGCAATGAGCTCACACCTATACCTGTTACCTGTCAATATTCTGCATACAGGCAATGAGCTCACACCTATACCTGTTACCTGTCAATATTCTGCATACAGACAATGAGCTCACACCTATACCTGTTACCTGTCAATATTCTGCATACAGGCAATGAGCTCACACCTATACCTGTTGCCTGTCAATATTCTTCATACAGGCAATGAACTCACACCTATACCTGTTACCTGTCAATATTCTGCATACAGGCAATGAGCTCACACCTATACCTGTTACCTGTCAATATTCTGCATACAGTCAATGAGCTCACACCTATACCTGTTACCTGTCAATATTCTGCATACAGGCAATGAGCTCACACCTATACCTGTTGCCTGTCAATATTCTGCATACAGGCAATGAACTCACACCTATACCTGTTACCTGTCAATATTCTGCATACGGGCAATGAGCTCACACCTATACCTGTTAACTGTCAAGATTCTGCATACAGGCAATGAGCTCACACCTATACCTGTTACCTGTCAAGATTCTGCATACAGGCAATGACCTCACAACTATACCTGTCAATATTCTGCATACGGGCAATGAGCTCACACCTATACCAATTACCTGTCAAGTTTCTGCACATGCCTTCTGCATACAGGCAATGAGCTCACATCTACAAATGTTACCTGTCAAAATTCTGCAACTACCTTCTGCATGCAGGCAATGAGTGAACACCTACAACCCTTACCTGCCAAGATTCTGCAACTGCCTTCTACACACAGGCAATGAGCTCATATCTATAAATGTAACCTGTCAAAATTCTGCAACTCCTAAATGATGTCAAAAATATGAAAGATAGACATAAAAGTTATAAGTCCCTTTAAGCAACAATATGTTTATCTGGATATTAACTAATAACTGCACAGTCTACTTTTAATTCTTTCTTAAAACTTTCAGGTTGGCTGCTTAATTTAAATAATCGCAGTTCAACCTGGTGAATTATGCATGCTGGCACCACCTTCTCAGCAGACTGCTTACCTCTAGCTACTATAAGGTAATAGTAAATGCTGGCACCAGCTTCTCGGCAGACTGCTTACCTACAGCTACTATACGTTGAGACTTATTTTTAAAAGTGCGCAGTCACTGTAACCAATGTAGGCCTAACTGCTCTGGCTGGTGACAGCGTGTTAAAATAACAAAAGGAAGTGGTAGCAGCACTCCAAAGGGCATTTTAGCCCCTCCTAGAAATTAACTATGTATATGAGAATGCAAGGTAGTTTGGCCATGGAAATTGTGGGTAATGCATTCTGTAGTAACAGTCCTGCAAGCCTCCCAACACATTTTTTTTCAATAATAAATGATACAACCAGTGTGAGACAGTGACTTATCAAACACTTCAAATGTGCATTTCCTAAATAAGGGTTGGAAAATGACAGCATAAAATTAAGCTCACTGCAGATAAGCACACAAAACGATGTCTCTAGAAACACAGATCAGGAGGCGCCTGTACGTAATAAAATGAAGCTCACTGCAGATAAGCACACAAAAGGAAGTCTCTAGAAACACAAATCAGGAGGCGCCTGTACGTATATAAAATGAAGCTCACTGCAGATAAGCACACAAAAGGAAGTCTCTAGAAACACAAATCAGGAGGCGCCTGTACGTAATAAAATTAAGCTCACTGCAGATAAGCACACAAAAGGAAGTCTCTAGAAACACAAATCAGGAGGCGCCTGTACGTAATAAAATTAAGCTCACTGCAGATAAGCACACAAAAGGAAGTCTCTAGAAACACAAATCAGGAGGCGCCTGTACGTAATAAAATTAAGCTCACTGCAGATAAGCACACAAAACGATGTCTCTAGAAACACAGATCAGGAGGCACCTGTACGTAATAAAATTAAGCTCACTGCAGATAAGCACACAAAACGATGTCTCTAGAAACACAAAACAGGAGGCGCCTGTACGTATATAAAATGAAGCTCACTGCAGATAAGCACACAAAAGGAAGTCTCTAGAAACACAGATCAGGAGGCGCCTGTACGTAATAAAATTAAGCTCACTGCAGATAAGCACACAAAACGATGTCTCTAGAAACACAAATTAGGAGGCGCCTGTACGTATATAAAATTAAGCTCACTGCAGATAAGCACACAAAACGAAGTCTCTAGAAACACAAATCAGGAGGCGCCTGTACGTAGATAAATGGCACCTGATCAACAGCTGTAAAAAGTTCTGCTGATCCACAGAGCAATGGCTTAAGTAAACATTCCTTCTGAAAAGGACCCAGTTACATTCACTTATTTATTTATTTGCTGACATTTGATTACTGGGAAAGTCCGACTAGGTAGAAGCCCATTTTCAGTGGAGGCCAAAGGAGAAAAGCTCAATAAATACTGGAACTGCACATATTACAATTTGCAGAAAACAAAACAGTTGATTGTTTACATGCTTAAATGCAGCTATAACTATGAAGCTCTTCTTTAGGCACTTACCATCACCTTCTTCTGGAGGTCGCCCAGATACCCTGCGACACATAGCCATGAAGCTAAGGAAATATTTGGTAAGGCTTTCATCGGTCTTCCTCTCCAAATGGGCAAAAGTACGGAATCGATTCCAGTCAAAACACTGCCGTTCTGGGTAGAACTCCACTCCAAAGTTTGAAACGACTCTGTAGAAATTAGCCACCTCACGACAAGTCCACCTACCGAAAAGAATGCAAACACTGCTTTTCAACAACAGCTACCCCTCATCAGTAATTGCATCTAACAAGCACGTTTTTTTCTCTTTCTTGAAACTGAAGGTACTACAGTAGATCTCCTTGCAAAAGTCCTACCACTTGTATTCATATTACAATACATCCATGAAAAACAGCAATCATTACATGCCATCTACGATTCCTCCACCACAACTTCAATGGCCTAAAGGCCAATGTTTACTTGGCTACTGGGACATTGAAACAAATGTCACCTAAAACCATTCATTCACTCACTCTTAGTTTTTTTGATAATTCCTTTATCATACTTACTGTATCGTGGAACCAGAACGGTCTTAGCACTTGAACAGAGTACGAGTTCACTGCAAGATGTACATATGTACATGCACGCACACAAATACACTAAGAGACAAACAGACACACACAGTAAGTTAGGTACTGATGCACACACATACACAGAGACAAACAGACACGCACGGTAAGTTAGGCACATACACACACACACGGTAAGTTAGGGACTGACAATGACACACACAAATACACAGAAACAGACATGCACGGTAAGTTAGGCACTGACATACACAAATACATAGAGACAAACAGACATGCAGGGTAAGTTAGGCACTGATGCACACACATACACAGAGACAAACAGACACACGGTAAGTTAGGCACTGACATACACAAATACACAGAGAGACAGAGACATGCACAGTAAGTTAGGCACTGACACACAAATACACAGAAAAACAGACAGACATGCCCAGTAAATTAGGCACCGACACATACAAATACAGAGAGACAGACACGCACGGTAAGTTCATAGGTTCATAGATTGGTACTAAGCTAACTACCCTTGCGAGCCATTTTAAGCCTAGCACCTTGTGTTTATAAGGCAAACACTTTAACCATTAGGCCACCCTCCCAACCCTGTTAGGCACTGAGACACAGAAATACAGAGAGACAAACAGACGTGCACGGTAAGTTAGGCACTGACACACACACAGACACATGGTAAGTTAGGCACTGAAGCACACAAATACACAGATAAAAAGACATGCAAGGTAAGTTAGGCACTGACACACACACAGACACATGGTAAGTTAGGCACTGAAGCACACAAATACACAGAGATAAAAAGACATGCAAGGTAAGTTAGGCACAGACACAAAAATACACAGATAGAGACACACATGGTAAGTTAGGCGCTGACATACACAAATACACAGAAACACACATGGTAAGTTAGGCACTGACACACACAAATACACAGAGACAGACATGCATGGTTAGTTAGGCACTGAAACACGCAAATACACAGAGAAACAGAGGCACACATGGTAAGCTAGCACTGACATACACAAATACACGGAGACAAACAGGCATGCACGGTAAAGTTAGGCACTGACACAAATACAGAGAGAGACAAACAGAGACACGCACGGTAAGTTATGCACTGACATACACAAATACACAAACAGGCATGCACGGTAAGTTAGGCACTGACACACAAATACAGACACGCACATGCACTGTAAGTTAGCTATTGACGCACACACAGTAAGTTAGGCATCGACATACACAAATAGACAGACGCACACACATGGTAAGCTAGGCAGTGACATACAGAAGTGCACAGAGATGCAGACTCACGCAGGGTAAGTTGGAGGATTGCCAATTCACCCACTGGCACGCACTTAATACGAAGAAGGAAATCAGAAGCATCTGCACTGAAGGACAGCATGCAAACCCCACAACAACATGAACCGAGCGCTGTAAGCAGCAATACTGATCGCGGTGGTGCTCAGTACGACCGAAAACCATGCAAACCCCACAACAACATGAACCGAGCACTGTAAGCAGCAATACTGATCGCGGTGGTGCTCAGTACGACCGAAAACCATGCAAACCCCACAACAACATGAACCGAGCACTGTAAGCAGCAATACTGATCGCGGTGGTGCTCAGTACGACCGAAAACCATGCAAACCCCACAACAACATGAACCGAGCACTGTAAGCAGCAATACTGATCGCGGTGGTGCTCAGTACGACCGAAAACCATGCAAACCCCACAAGAACATGAACCGAGCACTGTAAGCAGCAATACTGATCACGGTGGTGCTCAGTATGACCGAAAACCATGCAAACCCCACAAGAACATGAACCGAGCACTGTAAGCAGCAATACTGATCGCGGTGGTGCTCAGTACAACCGAAAACCATGCAAACCCCACAAGAACATGAACCGAGCACTGTAAGCAGCAATACTGATCGCGGTGGTGCTCAGTATGACCGAAAACCACACCAGCAAAAATATCTGCACAAACAGCAGTCCGCAAACCTGCTATGGAAAAAGGAATCCGGCGAATACAAGAAACTACTGTTTAAATATTCAGGGAAGACTGTGCAAAGCACATACAATACTGAAAGACAACATGCACATATGTGGATTGTTAACATTCCATTACAGTATCTTCCAGAACAATATATGTCGTAAATGCAAGTTTCAAACTACAAGCTAAATATCTAGCTAGCAGAATACAATGAATAGTGCTACTGTACACTCAAAAGAAAAGCAGACCTAGTGGGGAAAAATCCTCTCTGCAAAAGTTCTGATCACATGGGCTTTCTTACCCTGTGAACTGCTCTGCTGAAGTCTGAAGCTGTCTCTCACCCTGTAAAGTGTCCACTGAAGCTTTATGTCATCTCTCACCCTGTGAACTGTCATGATGAAGGTTTATATTACCTCTCACCCTGTGAACTGTCCTGATGAAGCTTTATGTTGTCTCTCACCCTGTGAACTGTCCTGATGAAACTTTATGTTGTCTCTCACCCTGTGAGCTGTCTTGATGAACCTTTATGTTGCCTTTCACCCTGTGAGCTGTCCTGATGAAGGTTTATGTTGCGTCTCACCCTGTGAGCTGTCCTGATGAAGGTTTATGTTGCGTCTCACCCTGTGAACTGTCCTGATGACGCTTCATGTTGTCTCTCACCCTGTGAACTGTCCTGATGAAGCTTCATGTTGTCTCTCACTTTGTGAACTATCCTGATGAAGGTTTATGTTGTCTCTCACTCTGTGAACTGTCCTGATGAAGGTTTAGGTTACCTCTCACACTGTGAACTGTCCTGATGAAGGTTTTTGTTGTCTCTCACCCTGTGAAGTGTCCTGATGAAGGTTTAATTTGTCTCTCACCCTGTGAGCTGTCCTGTTGAAGTTTTACGTTGTTTCACCCTGTGAGCTGTCCTGAAGAAGCTTTATGTTATGTCTCACCCTGAGAACTGTCCTGATGAAGGTTTATGTTACCCCTCACCCTGTGAACTGTCATGATGAAGGTTTATGTTGCCTTTCACCCTATGAGCTGTCCTAATGAAGGTTTATGGTGTGTCTCACCCTGTGAGCTGTCCTGATGAAGCTTTATGTTGCGCCTCTCACCCTGTGAGCTGTGCTGATGAAGATTTATGTTGTGTCAAACCCTGTGAGCTGTCCTGATGAAATTTTAAGTTGCATCTCATCCTGTGAACTGTCCTGATGGAAGGTTTATGTCGTCTCACACCGTATGAAGTATCCTGATGAAGGTTTAATTTGTCTCTCACCCTGTGAGCTGTCCTGTTGAAGTTTTATGTTGTGTTTCACCCTGTGAGCTGTCCTGATGAAGCTTTATGTTATGCCTCACCCTGTGAAATGTCCTGATAGTGTATGTTGTGTCTCACCCTGTGAACTGTCCTGATGAAGCTTTATGTTGCCTGTCACCCTGTGAACTGTCCTGATGAATGCTTATGTTGTCTTACCCTGTGAAGTGTCCTGATGAAGCTTTATGTTGTATCTCACCCTGTGAACAGTCCCGATGAAGGTTTATGTTGTCTGCCACCCTGTGAACTATCCCAATGAAGGTTTATGTTGTGTCTCACCCTGTGAACTGTCCTGTCGAAGCTTTATGCTGTGTCTCACCCTGTGAACTGCCCTGTCGAAGCTTTATGTTGTCTCTCACCCTGTGAACTGTCCTGTCTTAGCTTTGTGTTGTGTCTCACCCTGTGAACTGTCCCGTCGAAGCTTTATGTTCTCTCACCCTGTAAACTTTCCCGATGAAGCTTTGTGTTCTCTCTCACCCTGTGAACTGTACTGTCGAAGTTTATGTTGTCTCTCACCCTGTGAACTATCCTGATGAAGCTTTATGTTGTGTCTCACCCTGTGAACTGTCTTGATGAAGGTTTGTGTTGTGTCTCAACCTGTGAACTGTCCTGTCGAAGCTTTATGTTGTCCCTCACCTGTGAACTGTCCTGATGGTTTATGTTGTCTCTCACCCTGTGAACTGTCCTGTCTTAGCTTTATGTTGTCTCTCACCTGTGAACTGTCCTGATGGTTTATGTTGTCTCTCACCCTGTGAACTGTCCTGTCGAAGCTTTGTGTTGTCTCTCACCCTGTGAACTGTCCTGTCAAAGCTTTATGTTGTTTCTCACCCTGTGAACTGTCCTGATGAAGTTCTATGCTGCAGTACTCATGTTGTTCTTGCACCCTCCACCGAGGTCTTGTGTGGCAACTTTCACTGATTAGTCTTGTAACTTCCCTTAGCAAAAACAGTGTCTTGGCAGGCACTACTATTTTTGTTTTCATAGCCAGTACTAATCCAACTATCAAGACTCCCCAGTCCCTGTAATAAATTACTGTTTTCCCCATCCAAACTAGCAGTAGCATTACAAACTACTTTGTGAGGAGGGGGTGACCTCTTTTTTAGGGTGGAATATTCTTTGCCAATTTCAACATATGTTCAGGCAAGAGTACAAAAGTGTGGTGCTGAAAAGCTACGACTGCAGCTGAAGCACATTTTTAAATTATATACCTAATTCCAACTCTCCTGATGGCCAGCAGGCATAATGCAAAAGCCATTACAATAAACCTAATGCAGATGTCCATGTCTGCGTACAACTGTTTGGCTAGCATGAGATGCTTTTCTTTGTAAAACTCATCCCTCCCCCCAAAAAATCTAACCTTTTGGCATAAAGTGCAAATCAGAGGGCCAGCGGGCCATATATTCAAGGGCTTCATCACTTTATGCCATGAAATAGGCATCCTATACAATGACCGTTTACTGTGAGGAATGTACAATTTTAAAAATGTACTTTTGTTTGTTTGGCAGGTAACAACCGTACAAAAACAACAAGGTAAATAAGATCTCAAAAGCACAGCCTATAAGACACATGACAAAAAACATTTTTAATACCTACTTTACACAAATAGCCCCCTACACAAGATGTAAGAATATTCTTCTAAAATGGTGAAAATCTAGCCTCTGTGCTATG
Source organism: Protopterus annectens (assembly GCF_019279795.1). NCBI lineage: Eukaryota > Metazoa > Chordata > Ceratodontiformes > Protopteridae > Protopterus > Protopterus annectens. The sequence continues at coordinate 854,853,164 of NC_056750.1, forward strand.
CATTCAAATCAAGGAGGGTAACAGATAATGTTAATGTTTTCTCACCCTTTAATAGCCAATGCCATTTTACCTGATAACCTAATGTACTGTAAGGAGATATCAGGCACCAAAATCTTTTCCAAATAACCAGGAGTTGATTGAGGTGTGCAGGACCCAGTACGTAACCAATACTTGAACATGGACCTAGCAGTGAGCGAGAAAGCACTGCAAATCTTGGAACAGGGCTTTAATATGCCTGGAATTTCACTTCCAATTCAAGCTCAACTACAGAATTCTACACCTGTTCCAATCACACCAGAGCCCAACTGACAGCCCAGGTAATGGGTTTTGCACTAGTCAAGTCTGTAGATTGTTAGCTTGATGTAAAAGGTTTATTTCATAACGCAAACAGCACCACGTTTTCGTCTTCAACTTTATCAACACAACATGTACAATAAAAAACAATTATGCTTTATACTTTTCCCTATCCATTACAAATTCAAAGCAACCAATCAGTATCTACAATCATGTTAATCGATTAAAAACCTTGTTTTTAAATACATTGTTGTAAAAGTTGAACATAAACTTGAACATTTGCTAATTAATTAAATCTGTAAAACCTTGCAACCTTTAAAATGTTTAAAAATATATACATTTCAATTAAAAATATTATTAAAAAATAATAAAACCTGTTAAAATAATGTTATAGGTTTATACATTGAGTTTAATTCATTTTGTGATTCAAGCGCCATCTGGTGGCTTTCCTGGATAACTGCACTTACTAAAATTTAGTGTTACAACACTTAAAACTGTGTACTAAACTAAGAATAAATCACATTACCTAGTTATTTTTACATAGTTAAAATATGGTCTTAAAAAATTGGAAAAATGATGTTTAAAGTTTAGCAGCTTTAAGTTTTAAAACAGGGGCTAGGGAAACTATATCAATGAGCCCTTTGTTTCTACTTGCATCTAAAACAACTTGCCAAAACAATTCACGGTACTCAATAAGGGTCTCCCACATACCACCCCTAGGGTTTGTCTGCACCACCTCTAAAACAAAAAAATGGTATCCAGTGGTTCCACATTTCAAGGCATGCTTACACAATGCATTATTTTCACTGTGTACTCTGATGTCGTAAACATGCTCATAAATTCTCTGCTTGAGTTTTCATTCGCTTTTCCCTATATAAAATGCCTCACATTTTTTTCAGGTGGCAATATAAATTATTGCTTTAGTGTCACAATTCACAAAGGTGTTCAAATAAAGCTTTGTATCCCTAGCTTTCAAGTAAAAACTGTCTCCACAATTTAAATACATGCAATAACTGCATCTGCCACATTTGAATACCCCTTTCTTTGGTTTACTGTTCCTGTCTTTGGAACCGTGTTCTAACATATTCTTAATAGTTTTACCTTTTCTATAGGTAAAAGTTCTTTATCAAAGATGTATTCTAGATCAGATACAGCGGAAAGGTTTTCCCATTCTTTCATAAATAGTTTTCTAATACATGCTGAGTGTCCATCAAAAGTAGTAATTAGACCAGCCCCATAATTTTTACTAGTCTCGTTTTCTGTTATTTCTAATGGCAGCGTAACAGTTTTACCTATTATTGGTGCAAAGGTGTTTTTCCTTTTAAGGTTGACTTCCTCAAAAATATGGTTGAATAACTCCAATGGATAACCTCTATTTTTGAACAAACCTCTGAGGTAGTTGACCTCTTCCAAAAAAGTACTGTCATCTGAGGTCATCCTGCTAAGACGCACAAGCTGTCCCTTCACTATACTTTTCTTTTGATGAGGAGGATGACAACTAGTGTGGTGCAGGTAAGAATTACAAAATGTATCCTTTCTATAAATCCTCGATGTAAAAGCACCTTCCACCTTGCCTATACAAACATCTAGGTATTTTAGATTGTCTTGATCAAAATACTGTGTGAACTTCAAAAAACTTGTAGTGGTATTGACATAGTTGAAAAACTGTTGTAGTCTCCTAACCAGAGAAAACATAAATCGTCCAGGAATCTAGTGTATATGGCCCACTGGTGACTAAAGGAAGAGTCAAGAAGAAATTTTTGTTCCCAGTAGGCCATAATGATGTTGGCGTAGCTCGGGGCACAATGTGCCCCCATAGCCACACCTTTTTCCTGTTTGAAATACTCACCCTGAAAATATAGGAAATTATTCTTGAGTACTATTTCCATCAGGGTGAGTATATTCCTGAAGTCATTCTGTTCAAACTTGTGACTGTCAACTAACATTTCTTCAAACCAGTTTAAACCATCATCATGTGGAATGCATCCAAACAGGTCTACAACATCCATGGTACCAAAAGCCAAGCCATTAGAGTAAATTGAGGGTTGCAATTTCCTCAAAAAGTCCCAGGAGTCCTTAAGGATATGATTCATACCTTCCAAAACAATTTTGACTTTTTGGTCTACAAATTTGGCTAGAGGTGCAGTCATAGAACCTTCAGCCGAGACAATGGGTCTTAAGGGTGGATCTACACTGTCTTTGTGTACCTTAGGAATACCGAAGATGCAGGGTATTTTAGGTTTCTCCACATTAAGGTACCTGTATGTGTCACTATCGATAGATCCATCCATTAACATACCATATAGAGTTGTATGAATTTTTCTATAGGCTATATTAATTTCGTTAATAGAAACCCTAGAGTATTTATCTGTATCATTGAGAAGGTTCATCATTTTGCCTTCGTATGTAATGGAATCCATTACTACTGGCCCCCACCTTTGTCTGGTTTCATCACTCTCAGACTGTGGTTGTTGGTGATGTCCTTTAATGTAGCCATTTCTGCTGAAGTTAAATTGGGGTGTATATATTTACCTGCAACCAGGGTTCTGATTTCTTTTTCTACCTTAAGTTCAAAGTTTCTGAGTTGGGGGTGTGTGGGCGGGTTGAAAGTACTTCTGCGTCTTAAATTTAGTGAGTCAGGGTTCTCTATATTTCCCTTGAAAAATAGCTCCAAATTCTTTTTCCTTATAAATAACTTAATATCAACCAACAACCTAAAGATGTCAGTTTTCTGTTTGGGAATAAAAGTGAATCCTTTAGAAAACAGGTCGAACCAAGTCTTGTCAATTTTGGCATTAGAGTAATTGAATATGTTGAAATAATTGTAGGTCCAGGTGGACATGACCCTGGTAACTGAATCAGTTACTGCCAGACCTGATTCCTTTGCCGTGACGGCCTCCACCCCCTGCCCCTGTAGTTTTTTGGATTTTATGCAACTCTCTCCTGGTTCATTAACCTTTCAGATCTCCTTGGGGGGGGGGGAACCATTGTCATCGTTAACATGTTCAATATCATCCTCCTCTATCCAAACCTGTTCATCAGTATGTTCTCTGGCCCAATTCCCATAACCCTTTCTGGGTGGAGTTTTAGGCTTGGGGTAATGTGTTTTATTCTTGTACTCTTCTGTGTCCCTCCTAATTTTCCCTATCTTTCTGTCTTGTACTTCTTTACATCTAGATTCAACATCTTTAAGTAAATTATGATATTTAAGTCTCTCTGTTTCAACAGTGTACATTAAATCACCTAGTATTGCTTTGTTAATGTTGTCAATATCCTGAAACAATTTTTCCAACATTTCATTATTTTTAATAATAGCTTTCATGATGTCAAAACCACATCTGTCAAAAATAGTTGTTAGCTCTCTATGAAACTCCGTCCCCTCAAAAACATTGTTCGGATATTTGCATACCCGTAATCCTTTTGGAACAATGTTTAAAGAGAGACAGTGCTTGAGATATGAGTTATCCATATCTAAGGTCTTGTATTTAAACAAAAAAAGTCTAAATCACTCAACATAGTACTGTAGTCCACATTGCTAATAACTTTTCCTTCCTCATGACTAAAATCATATTTGACATTTAAAATGTCTGTAACCAGCTTTTGGGTACCTGTATTGGTCTTGTTAAATGTGGACACACTGGTTGGCAGCCTTTGCGTCTGGTCTCGTCTGGTCTGGTTTCTCTGACTCCTCGTTTTGTTCGTTGCCCCGTTTCCTTCGTTTGAACAGTTCAGTAAAATATTAGGAAAGCCATCAAGACTTGCGCTTGCATTTTCAGTTTCTTCATCTTGTAGATCCACAAGTTTTACATTGGAAACAGCGTTTGTTTCCCTCACTTCGTTTGGGTGAATAGCTTCCTGGTTCCCAGGAAGAAAACTTGATGAAACTGTCTTTGCCATAGTTAAACTGATGGGCGTTAGCAACTCCACTAGTTGCGTTAACTGCCCAATCAGTTTACGAAGCTCCCCAGTCTCTGATCCTCTTGGTACGTGATCTGCGCTCGGTAGAAGCTCCATACAAACTAGTAATCGAAAACAAGCAGCAAGTGGCAAAAATTAAACTAGTAAAAACAAACACCACAGCCACCGAGCTCAAATAAATCCAAATCCAAGGGAAGAGCTGACAGTTAGCTTGATGTAAAAGGTTTATTTCATAACGCAAACAGCACCACGTTTTCGTCTTCAACTTTATCAACACAACATGTACAATAAAAAAACATTATGCTTTATACTTTTCCCTATCCATTACAAATTCAAAGCAACCAATCAGTATCTACAATCATGTTAATCGATTAAAAACCTTGTTTTTAAATACATTGTTGTAAAAGTTGAACATAAACTTGAACATTTGCTAATTAATTAAATCTGTAAAACCTTGCAACCTTTAAAATGTTTAAAAATATATACATTTCAATTAAAAATATTATTAAAAAATAATAAAACCTGTTAAAATAATGTTTCAGGTTTATACATTGAGTTTAATTCATTTTGTGATTCAAGCGCCATCTGGTGGCTTTCCTGGATAACTGCACTTACTAAAATTTAGTGTTACAACACTTAAAACTGTGTACTAAACTAAGAATAAATCACATTACCTAGTTATTTTTACATAGTTAAAATATGATCTTAAAAGATTGGAAAAATGATGTTTAAAGTTTAGCAGCTCTAAGTTTTAAAACAGGGGCTAGGGAAACCATATCAATGAGCCCTTTGTTTCTACTTGCATCTAAAACAACTTGCCAAAACAATTCACGGTACTCAATAAGGGTCTCCCACATACCACCCCTAGGGTTTGTCGGCACCACCTCTAAAACAAAAAATTGGTATCCAGTGGTTCCACATTTCAAGGCATGCTTGCACAATGTATTTTTTTCATTGTGTACTCTGATGTCGTAAACATGCTCATAAATTCTCTGCTTGAGTTTTCTTTTGCTTTTCCCTATATAAAATGCCTCACATTTTTTGCAGGTGGCAATATAAATTATTCCTTTAGTGTCACAATTCACAAAGGTGTTCAAATAAAGCTTTGTATCCCTAGCTTTCAAGTAAAAACTGTCTCCACAATTTAAATACATGCATTAACTGCATCTACCACATTTGAATACCCCTTTCTTTGGTTTACTGTTCCTGTCTTTGGAACCGTGTTCTAACATGTTCTTAATAGTTTTACCTTTTCTATAGGTAAAAGTTAGTTCTTTATCAAAGATGTATTCTAGATCAGATACAGCGGAAAAGTTTTCCCATTCTTTCATAAATAGTTTTCTAATGCATGTTGAGTGTCCATCAAAAGTAGTAATTAGACCAGCCCCATAATTTTTACTAGTCTCGTTTTCTGTTATTTCTAATGGCAGCGTAACAGTTTTACCTATTATTGGTGCAAAGGTGTTTTTCCTTTTAAGGTTGACTTCCTCAAAAATATGGTTGAATAACTCCAATGGATAACCTCTATTTTTGAACAAACCTCTGAGGTAGTTGACCTCTTCCAAAAAAGTACTGTCATCTGAGGTCATCCTGCTAAGACTCACAAGCTGTCCCTTCACTATACTTTTCTTTTAAGACCATATTTTAACTATGTAAAAATAACTAGGTAATGTGATTTATTCTTAGTTTAGTACACAGTTTTAAGTGTTGTAACACTAAATTTTAGTAAGTGCAGTTATCCAGGAAAGCCACCAGATGGCGCTTGAATCACAAAATGAATTAAACTCAATGTATAAACCTGAAACATTATTTTAACAGGTTTTATTATTTTTTAATAATATTTTTAATTGAAATGTATATATTTTTAAACATTTTAAAGGTTGCAAGGTTTTACAGATTTAATTAGCAAATGTTCAAGTTTATGTTCAACTTTTACAACAATGTATTTAAAAACACGGTTTTTAATCGATTAACATGATTGTAGATACTGATTGGTTGCTTTGAATTTGAAATGGATAGGGAAAGTATAAAGCATAATTGTTTTTTATTGTACATGTTGTGTTGATAAAGTTGAAGACGAAAACGTGGTGCTGTTTGCGTTATGAAATAAACCTTTTATATCAAGCTAACTGTCAGCTCTTCCCTTGGATTTGGATTTATTTGGGCTTGGTGGCTGTGGTGTTTGTTTTTACTAGTTTAATTTTTGCCACTTGCTGCTTGTTTTCGATTACAAGTCTGTAGATTGCCAGCGTAAGGATCACTGGAGCTAGGTCTAAAGCTGTAATAAACCTGCTAAGCTGGGAAATGTTGTTCAGCTGGAACTAAGGAGTTTTAACAGCAGCTGACATTTGAGCTTCCAGAGCCAGTCTTTTCTTAATAATCACCTCCAGACTGTGAACCCGAGAAAATTCCTGTCCATTTGTTGTACGTATTAAGGCGGAAACAGAAGACGCATGTGATGTGCAATGAAACACTAAAGATTCAGCTTCTGTCAGGTTAAGATAAGTACACGGGCTATAATCCAGTGGAGAAAAGACTCCCAAGCATTAAGTGCAGTACAGATTCCCGAGTGAGGGAAAGGAAAAATTCATCATGTGGTTAAAATCATGTGCGCTTCTCAAAGCAAAAGTTGGCATAAAAAAGAAATATGGACATGGGAAAGAAAGAGATATTTGATATTGTGCAATATTTATGCAAAGGCGAAAGCCAAATTAATCAACATAAAGAAGGCAGCCCGAAAAATATTTGAAAATACAGGGAAAGACATCCAGATATGGAAAATTTCACAATAAATAAAATAATATCACAAAGAGGGAATGTAGAAAAGATTAATAAAGCAAACGTTACAAAAATAGAAGTTGAAGTTATGGAGCGCCTGCAAAGTGAAGGATTTGGTGTAGAAGGTCTAACACAGGTTATACCACAGCATGATGGAGCGAGTCCCCAAAGTCAGGAGAAACAGGAAGATCAGGAGACATCTGAAGAAGACATATGGACATGGAAAAGACAGATTTAGTTTGTGTGTGTCTTTCGGCTTTTCCCGGTTAGGGGTCGCCACAGCGGAACTCCGGTCCGCTAATGATTGGCAGTTGATTTTTATGTTCTGGCTTGCCAGGCCTGATACACAACCTTCAACGAAGGTACGCCCATTCACACACGTCTCCGCGCAGAAGACGCTCTAGCTGAGAATCGAACCAGGCAGCGTCTTACTGTGAGGTATGGTGTAATATCTATGCAAAGAGAAAGCAAAACTAATTAATACAAAAAGAGCAGCACCAAAGATATTTCAAGAGAAATACAGGCAAAGGAATCCAGACATGGAAAACGTTACAATTCAAAAAAAATAAAACAAAGAGGAAAAGTAGAAAAGGAGATCAGTAATGGAGAAGTTAAAGAAACAGAAACTGAGGTCATGAAGTACCTCCAAACTGAAGGACTCCGTGTAGAAAATCTAATTCAGAAAGCACCACAACAGGACACACCAATGGAACTCCAAATTAAGGGGAAACCAGTGGAATGGGAAGCAATTGGTCAGGTGCCATATGAAGATATTTTGGAGCCTTCCACGAAAACCAGTATAAACATCTACTTGAAGCTGGACAGGAAGCTGTGGAAACTCTGACGCAGTTAATTTTGAGAAGTGATAGGTCAGTGAGTTCTCATATGACAGAGCATTGCATGGCACAGGATGAAATTAAAGAGAATGTGCCACAGGAAGATGCAATAGAACTTTCTACAGAATGTCCACATGAAATGAAAAACAAAAAATGTGCCCTCAGTATAGAAGAAACCAAGTTAGGAGAAGAGTTGTTTGACTTAATACAAAAATATTAAGATCAATGAAAGAAACAGACTGCAGAAGATCAATAAAACCCAAAAAGTTAGGTTTGATAAAACAAATCTACACAGTAATTATGACCATCCATAGAGATCCATGCGATATAACAGAAGTAAACAGGCTATATTATTGTGCAGCTAAATTAATAACTGATAAAGTTCTACCACAAGAACACAGGGTAGTGAGGGAAAGGACAGGGAGAAATTGAATGCCAACATGGAAATACTGAATACATAAAACTATAAAGCAATTAAGACAAGAAGTGTCACTGTTAGAAGAGTATAGAACAGGGAACAGATCAACAAAAATACTCCGATAGATGTGATAAAAGCAATGTGCGGTAGTAGAACAGATCAGGATCTATTATGCACTATCACAAATAATAAACTGAAAATCTCAGCACAGGTGGAAAAACCTAGAAAATACATAACAAATAAAAAGGAAAAGTACAAAATAAGCAATTTATTGATGACCCAAAAAAAGCTTTAGAGAATTGGGAAAAGTACAGTTTTGTACCTACCATAAATGTAGATGTCCGATAGGTATGCATCTGCAATCATAACATATGGGTTGTCCTGCCTCAGGCAGCCCTTCGGTTGGCCGGATTCCAAAGTCTGGGTCTGGCCTCGGCTGATGTCGCACTTCACCCCGACGTCATAGCTCCTGGGGTATAAAGGCATCAGCCGACGCCATTTTCCTCAGTGTTTCTTGCCCCAGATGCCAGGTGCCCTCTAGGAAGGCTAAATTTGTATAAACGTATAAAATTCCAAACAGTAGAAAGCAAAAAGTATATATACATATATACATACAAACAAATACACCATAATAGATTCCCCCAACTAGCTAAGAGGGGTAAGTACCCTAGGAATACCACAGAGGGGAAGGAGGGTGGGTAATCCTGACTGCAGATGCATACCTATCGGACATCTACATTTATGGTAGGTAGGTACAAAACTGTACTATGTCCTTCAAGGATGCATCTGCAGTCCTAACATATGGGTAGAATACCATAGCCAAACTGGGGGAGGAGGCACTAAGATAATGATGGTGTAGTTAAGATCCCTTGTAAAACTGCAGTTGCAAAACCTGCTCGGGATCTGGAGTATAAAGGAAGATTGTAATGCTTGGCAAATGTATGCACGGAGCTCCAAGTAGCAGCTTCTAAAATGTCTTTGGTAGCCACTCCTCGTAGGAAAGCTGTAGTGGTGGCTGTAGCTCTTGTGGAGTGAGGCCTGATATTTTCAGTTGTCTTTCCATGAAAAGAGTAGCAGAATCGAATGCAATTTCCTATCCATTTTTAAATTGTCTGTTTTGAAATTGCTTTTCCTTGCACTCCTGTTGCATATGCTACCAGAAGCTGGTCAGTTTTTCTGCTGGTCTTAGTTCTGTCCAGATAGTAGCGCAGTTGTCTGTGTACATCCAAGGTGTGTAGTAGTTTTTCCCCCCTGTTCTGTGGGTTAGGGAAGAATGTAGGTAAATGAATAGCTTGGTTCAAGGATACCCTGGATACCACCTTTGGCATGAAAGTAGGATTGGTTCTCAGAGACACTCTGTCCTGGTGAAAGATGAGGAAAGGCTGCACTGCCATTAGTGCCTGTAACTCTGATACCCTTCTTGCTGAAGTGATTGCTAGCAGGAAGGCAGTTTTCCAAGATAAGAACTGTAAGTCTGCTGTTGCTGCTGGTTCAAAAGGGGGAAGTGTTAATTTTTCCAGCACAAAATTGAGATCCCATGCAGGCAGAGGTGGTTTCCTTGGAGGCTTTACATTTTTGATCCCTCTCAAAAATTGTCTGAGGAGAGGGTGAGAGAAGACAGGAGGATCCATGTTGTACTCTGCTGAAATTGCTGAAGCAGGAATCTTAATGGAAGAATAGGACAGGCCATTGTGGAACAGTTCTGCTAAGTATTCTAGGATGTGTGCTAGGTTTGCCAGTGTGACATTTGTTCCCTTTGATGCACTCCAAATGAGGAATCTCTTCCATTTGGCTGAATATGTTTTCCTTGTGGAGGGTCTGCGAGCCTCCAGGATAATGTCCTTGACCCTCTGAGATAAAACAGGTTGGTTTTGTTTTATGCAATTTTACAGGCAGTTAGCTGCAGTGTTTTCAAGTTTGGATGCAGGGTCTTGTAGCTGTTCTGCGTTAGAAGTAAAGGCCATAGAGGTAGAGGCCATGAGTTCGTCCGTGACATGCTTCTCAGTAGCGGGTACCAGTGCTGCCTTGGCCAGTCTGGAGCTATCAGAATTACCTTTGGCTGTTCCTCCCTGATCTTCAGTAGAACTTTGTACATCAAAGGGAGAGGTGGGAAGGCATATACTGTCAGGGCCTTCCAGCTGAAAGAAAGGGAGTCCACCCTCCAGGCTTGTGGGTGGTATTCTCTTGAGCAGAATTTCTTCAGTTGGTGGTTGAGTGGGGAGGCGAACAGGTCTATCTCTGGCATTCCCCATTTCTTTGTTATGGTTTTGAAGATGTCTGGATGCAGCATCCATTCGTGAGCATCCGTGGTAGTTCTGCTTAAGCTGTCTGCTAGTGAATTCTCTTTTCCTGGAACGAATCTGGCCTGCAGTTGAATGTTGAGATTCAGGCCTAGGTTCCAGAGGTCCATTGCCATCTGGCATAGAGGGTAGGAATGTGTGCCTCCCTGTTTGTTGATGTACCACACGACTGTGGTATTGTCCGTCCTTATCAGCAGGTGTCCTTGCTGGAGGAATGATTTGAATGCCTCGATTGCATGCTTCACTGCCAGCATCTCCTTTAGATTTATGTGTAGATTCAGCTGGTCTTGGGACCATAGGCCTTGGATACACTTGTCTTCCATGTGTGCCCCCCAGCCTAGGTCTGAGGCGTCCGTGGTGATGGTCTGCCTTGGTTGTGGTTTGTGGAAAGGCAATCCTCTGTTGGTCTGGCAGGCCTGAGCCCACCACAGGAATTCTTTTTTCAGGCATGGAATGATTGGTATCAGGGTTTCTAGACTGTGTCTGTGTTGAGACCATACATTCCTTAGGTACCATTGTAATTTTCTCATATGCAGCCTGGCATGTGGGATCAAGATTATGCAGGATGCCATGTAACCCAGGGCCTGCAGGACTTTCCTTGCAGTAAGCTGAGTTTGTCTTGTCAATGCCATGAAGTAGACTGGTAGTTGCTTTTGTTTTTCTTCTGTGAGAAAAGCCATCTGAGTTATTGTGTCCAGTTCTGCACCCAAAAATGTTATCCTTTGGGATGGCACTAGTCTTGACTTTTGTACGTTGACTGTGTATCCCAAGGCTTGCAGCAGTTGTATGACATAGGCCAAATTCTTTATTATTTTTGTCTTGTTGTCCGCTTGTAAAAGGCAGTCGTCCAGGTATGGGTAGATTTGAATTCCCTGAAGCCTGCAATGTGCAATTACTGATGCCAGGCATTTCGTGAATACTCTGGGCGCAGTAGATAAGCCAAAGGGCAATGCTGAGAATTGATAATGCTCTGATCCTGCAAGAAATCTGAGGTGTCTTCTGCAATCTGGTCGTATATGGACGTGCAGGTATGCCTCCTTGAGATCTAGAATCACCAGCCAAGACTTCTTGCCCAACATGGGAAAAGTTGCTGTAGGGTCAGCATCTTGAATTTTGGTACAATGAGATATGTGTTCAGTGTGGACAAGTCGAGAATAGGCCTCCGTTGATTTTCTTTTCTTGTTACAAGGAATAGTCTGGAGTAAAATCCTTGGCCTTGTTCCATAGATGGTACCTTTTCTATTGCTCTCATCCTTAGTAAGTTGATGATTTGTTTTAGAGCCTCTGATTTCTGGCTTGGTGGAAGGTTTGGCATTCCTCTCTTTTTTGGTAAAGTGTGGAAGTGAAACCTGTAGCCTTTGTCTATTGTTTGCAAAGTCCATTTGTCTCCTGTAATGCAATGCCAGTTTTTTGAAAATAAAGCTAGCTTTCCGCCCAAGGGTGCTTCCAGTTGTTCCCTGGTAGGCGGAATCAGAGCCAAGTCATTGTGTCTGTCCTGTGGAAGTGGTTGCAGTCGCAGCTGTGGCGGCACTCCTCTGGTTGGCAGGTTGCCACTGGCGACCCCTGTAGGCACCCCTTGATTGACCTCTGCCTCTTGGGCGTCTATTTCTGCCTCTCTGTGCTCTGGAGGTGTCTGGAAAGGACCAATTCTTTGAAGGCCAATTTCTGCTGAACCTCGGAGGTTGGACCTGCAGAAAATCCTTGACTGTTTGGACAGATTTTGCTTTTTCTTCCACTTTCTTTAGTACCTCCTGTGCAGGGGAGCCAAATAAACTTTGTTTCTCCATAGGGGCATCTAGGAGTTTAGACTTAACATGGTCTGGCAAGGATTGCTCTTTTAGCCAGGCATGCCTTCGAATCACTGCCCCAGTCATAGCTGATCTAAATGAAACCTCCAGTGCATCATAGCCACATTTTAAGAAATGATTACTGACCTGCTGAGAGTTGTGTACCAAATCCTGAAGGGACTTACGGTCTAAAGGTTCAGGAAAGGAAAGCTTTTTATTCAGCTGATCTAACAAAAATTCCTGGTACTGTATCATGTGGAATTGACAGTTTAAAGCCCTGGCAGAAAGAGTAGCAGATGTATAAACCTTTTTACCCCATCTCTCTAATGCTCTTGATTCTCTTTCAGAGGGTAGGGGGTTTTTGGCAGAGGCAGCTGCAACACCTTTAGGGCCCTGAGAAATAGTTTCTGGGTCTGCAGCATGGGCCTTATACAAGTGGAAGTGAGAATCCGGGACCCTGTAGTATCTGTCTGGTTTGGCAGGGGCCGGGGGAAGAGAATCAGGGGCAGTACTGGCATCATTGTATGCATCATCAACGACTGATAGTACAGGTGGTATGGCTAAAGGCCTATGCTGTGGTAAGTGTAAAAAAGTCCTTAGCCTTTTCCTAGAATCAGAAAAATCCTGACCCTGCCATTGGAAGTGTTCCCTCATTGAGTGTAGAGTTTCCCCAAATGAAAATTCTTCTGGGGGGGAGGCAGAAGGAATGGAGTCTTCTGCATCCGAATCCTCATAAGGTGAGTATGGTCCTTCCTGATGGTCTGATAAATCTGATCCATCCGAGGAATAGTCAGAGGAGAGAGGTTCAGGGGGTTCAGTCCTAGGCCTTTTTTCAGGAGGGGGTTGTGAGGCCCTGTCTGGGTGAGGTTGGGATCCCCTGATCAGAGAAATAAGGTCCTCAGCAAGGCTGAGAATCTGAGAACTTGAGGAAGGTCTGTGAGAGGGAGCCTTGGTAGGTAAGGCCTTGGAAAGTTTAGCTGCTTTAGCCCTGGAAAAGGCCTCTTGATAGACATAGAAGCAGGGGGTCTAGCTGCCCCACGTGCAGGAGTAGAGATGTCCAACGGAATGGTGTTGGACAAATCTTGTGTGCCTGCTTCTTCGGTAGAATTTTCTGTAGCCGACTCAGCCAGGGCCTCTGAGGCCTCGGTTGTCGGAGGCATGCTTTCGGCCGAAGGAAGAACCGAGGACTCGGTTTCAGCCGAAACCGAGACACTCGCGGTAGGCCTAACCGTGGTTTCAGCCGAAACCGCGGGCCGCGAGTGTTGGTCCTTTTCCTTGCGTTTTTTGGCTAAATGTGTAGTCGGAGTCTCCAATGGCATTTTATATGCAAAAGCGGAGCCAAAAAACTCTTCAGCAAACTCCGACCGACGTCTAAGTGTCCGTCGGTTGAAGGAAGCACAGGCTAAACAAGCTGATACGTCGTGGTCTGGGCCTAAGCAAGGAAGGCAGTAAGAGTGGAAATCCTTATGAGGTATTTGTTTCCAAGTTAAACAATTATTTACTTTTTCTGACATCGGCTGAGGCAAGAGAGAGTCCCCAACGGGGTACTTAGCTTTTTTAGAAGTCTTCGGTAGCTGAAATCTCTGGATCTGACCGACCGGCACTTGCGAACAGCTTCTGCTTCGGGCACCGCGCGGCAAGAAAGACTGAGGAAAATGGCGTCTGCTGATGCCTTTATACCCCAGGAGCTATGACGTCGGGTGAAGTGCGACATCAGCCGAGACCAGACCCGGACTTTGGAATCCGGCCGACCGAAGGGCTGCCTGAGGCAGGACAACCCATATGTTATGACTGAAGATGCATCCTTGAAGGACATCAAGGTAAAAGAAAGACCACCAAAAAAAGAAGAAATAGATTTTGGACAAGTATCTGACGATCCTGTGGAAGATAAAGATGCTAAATGGACAGAAGAACTAAAAGAAGTTTAAAGGTACATAATATGAAATGAGATGAAGTAACAGCCAGACAGACTGAAACAAAGTTAAGAAAAGCCTCTAATTGGAAAATTCCAGGACCAGATGTAGTACCTAACTTCTGGATAAAAGTGTTAACATTGTGCACAAAGATTTAGCCATGAGTAAGAATTACTTATATGCGCACCCCAAACAGACACCAACCTGGCTAACAACAGGAAAAACAATACTCCTAATTGAGTGAACATTAAAGCTACCCTAAGAATTACAGACCAATAACTTGCCATCCGACGACATATAAACTATGAACTGGAATTGATGCCAACAGAGTTTATAGTCATTTAGAAGAAAACTCAATTATGGCAGTAGAACAAAAGGGCAACAAAAGAAAGCCATATGGAACAAAGGATCATTTGCTGTTAAAGTCATAGTGGAGAACTGTAAAAAGGGGAAAGAATCTAAGTATGGCATGGCTTGACTATAAAAAGCATTTGATAGTATCCCACATTCATGGATAAAAGAGTGCTTAAAATGTATAAGGTACACCCCTACACTGACTGACTACATTACAGTGACCATGAAACAATGGCAGACCACTCTGCAATTAAGCCATGATAAAGGACAACTTATTATTCAAGGGATAAAAATGCAAAGGGGGATGTTCCAGGGTGACTCTCTGTCACTGCTGCTGTTGCTGTTCTGCCTTGCCCTTAACCCATTAAGCGGTCTTCTTAACACATTAGGTCATGGTTATAATTTGGCTCCTACAAAACAAAAGTGCAAAGACTTACCTTCTCTTTGTCGACGATTTGAAACTGTACAGCTCATCAGATGAGGAACTGAAAGTACAACTGCAAGTTCTTAAAACTTTTTCAGATGATATAAAAGAATGTCATTGGTCTTGATAAACGTGCAAAAGCAACCATTAAAGCAGGAAAACTGCAGTACCAAGAAAACATCAGTTTGGGACAAGAATGTGATATAAAAGAACTTGAGCAAGAGGGAGTGTATAAATATTTGGGAAATGAAGAATCAACAATAAAACATGAACAAATGCAAATAAAACTTAGTAAGGAATACTTTAGAAGACAAATTAAATCTGAAAAAGTACAGTTGTGTACGCAACATAAATGTAGATGTTTGAGTGTATTCACTGTTGCAGTCATTACATTTGGGTAATCTGCTGGCAAGGTTGCCCTCGGTAGGCCTGAATTCCAAAGTCTTGGATATTGCGTCTGTTGCGGTGTCCTCTTCCATGACGTCAGGTCATCAGGGGTATAAAACATGCAGTCAACGCCATTTTCTTTAGTATTTCTTGCCCCAGATGTCAAGTGCCCCCAAAAAGGTAGCAAAAAAATGTATATATAAATACATGCATCAGTATAAACTTTACCTTCATCTACAAGCAAATACACCACATAGGTTGTAGAAGATAGAGAAGGAAAGATAAACTCCAGAATGAAAGGGGGATGGCAGGAGGGTAACCTGGACTGCAACAGTGAATACACTCAAACATCTACATTTATGGTAAGTGTACACAACTGTACTATGTTCTTCGTGTTTCACTGCTGCAGTCATTACATTTTTGTAGAATCCCAAAGCTATGGCTGGGAGTTTGGAGCTAAACAGCATTAGGTGCGGCTATAAGGTCCCACAGAACTGCAGTGGCTTACTATGGTACACATATTGCTATAATTTACTGAGGAATGTATATTAATATGCTGTTTTAAAAATACTATTAAAAAGAATTAGTCACAAGACAAAAACAATACATGCTGTACCTTAAATGCAATACCATCACTGTATAAATAATATGTTGGAAGAGGCTAGGGATATTAAGTAGCAGTGTTTGTTGAGGGAACTAGTT
This sequence comes from Protopterus annectens, assembly GCF_019279795.1. Lineage (NCBI taxonomy): Eukaryota > Metazoa > Chordata > Ceratodontiformes > Protopteridae > Protopterus > Protopterus annectens. Next base: position 854,869,275 of record NC_056750.1, read on the forward strand.
TGTTCAGCTTTGTCCACATTGTTTATAGTAACACAGGGGGGGATACTATGGAGTAAATCTATATCTAAAAAGAAAACACATTCCAAGATTAGACGTAAAGGTAAACAATATAATGAACCTTCACCCCCCCCCCCCCCCGATTATTCCTGGTCCAGGGATATAGTGGTTAGGCACAGTGTAGGGACGAGGATAAATAGATGCTTTCCTAAACCATCACACAGTAACACATACAAAACTAACAAAACAAAACTAATATACATGGCATATCTAAGGAATACACCTAATAAATAAATGTGGGAAATAGAGTCATGGAATGTTAAAGGGCTCCAAAACAAGAAGAAAAAGAAAACTATTCTTACACCTTACATTAAAAACCACAGCCAACCTCATACTAATACAAGAAGCGCACTTGACTGCAGAGCAATGGGCAGAAATTAGCAGAAAGAAGTGGATAAGTCAAATCATAGCTTCAGAGGGGAAAACAAACAGTGCTGGGGCTGCCATAATAATTAAAAATCAATTTAAGGAAAAAATACTTAAAACCAAAGCTGGCAAGGAGGGAAGATGGTGCTATGTAACATTTAATAGTCCTACAATACCAAAACCTATAATGGTACTTAATGTTTACGCACCCTGTAATAACCAACAACACTTTTTTATGTCATTATACCCAACCTTAAACCAATTTAAAGATCACTACCTAGTGATTGGAGGTGACTGGAATACATATCAAAACCCAGAAAAGGATAAATCTAATCTGACCAAATCACATAATAAACAAGCCACATTAGCCCTTAATGAACTCAAACAAGATTTCAAACTGTATGACCCTTTTAAACATGGGAACAGTGCAGATAAAACAGGGAAATTCACATTCTATTCGCAATGCCACAAAATGTGGTCAAGGATAGACTTCTTCTTAATCTCTGACATATTCATTAACATGGACCCAACAATAACTATACATACCAGGTTCTTTTCAAATCACTCCAAAATCATACTGAACATTAACTGGGACAAAAAGATATATTTAGAGAATAGGGGTCATAATTGGTCATTAAACCCTAATTTACTTTCCAAAATGGATGCAATAAAAGAAACAGAAGCAATACTAAAAATAGCTCTTACAAATATCACTAACTCCCAAGTACCAACTGACATAGAATGGGCTGCAACCAAAGCACAAATCAGAGGATTGTTAATCAAAAAAGCTGCATACTATAAAAAAATACAACTGAAAGAGGAGCATATACTGAAAGGGAAAATAGAGCATCTTGAAAAAGAACTAATAAATAACCCTAAGAACCAAACAGAAGCAGAACTTTTAAAACTGCAAAGGGATCTATATATGTTAGAAACCAGGAACCTTTCTATGAAGCCAGAATGTTAGCCACTTACACAGAAGAAGCTCAGATACCATCTAGAGCTCTGGCCAGAATTATCTGCCAACACAAAAATGCCTCCAATGTATCAGAAATAAACTACAGAGACAAAAACTACACAAAAATGAAGACATTATTAAAACATTTGAACAAATATACTCTCAAATATATGGAGCACAAATACTACAAACCTCAAAGGAAGATAGAACTCTTTTTCTTCAAAAACTGAAATTCCCTAAACTCAATTTAAACCAACAAAAAAAACTAAATGAGCCGATATCCATCAGTGAAATTATTACAACAATCAAATACTTAAAAATGCATAAGGCTCCGGGTCCGGATGGACTCGCATCAGAATTTTACAAAGCATTTTCCCCCTTGATAGCCAAACTACTATACTATACACTGAATTACATAATAAACTATAAAATAAATGCTATCCACTTTAATGCCTCTAAAACTATATTTATATTGAAAGAACACACAGACCCCAAAAACCCCGACAGCTACAGACCCATCTCCCTCAAATATAGATACTAAAATATTTACCTCTATACTTGCAAACAGAATGAAAAATCTGATAGAAAAAATCCTCTCCCCAGAACAATCCGGTTTTACACCACACAGACAGACTAGTGACAATACATTAACATTAGATGCACTAATATCCTATGCTAACCAATACAATATCAACATCTACACAATGGTAGTGGATGCCCACAAGGCATTTGATAGGGTTAATCTAGAATTCCTACTCCAAACACTACCCTACTTTAATATACCCAATAACTTCATCCAGATCATCCAAACTCTCTATAGCAACCCATACACATCTCTGTATATAAATAAAACTTGGTCAAATAGGATCCTAATAAAAAATGGAACAAGACAAGGATGCCCACTATCACCCTTCCTGTTTAACCTATACCTGAAACCACTCTTTCTATACAATAAACAAAATACATATCACAATCCTCCATCAATACACAACTTTAAAATATACCTCACTGCATTTGCAGATGATCTGAACATATACTGCACTACACCAAATTCAGATATAAACAAAATAATAACTGCAATTGAACATTTCTTGACTATGTCTAACTACAAACTAAACCTTAATAAAACTAATATTTTCCCCCTAAAAACACCCAAACCCATCTCACTAATATCATTGTTAAACACAATAAAAATTAAAGAAGAAACTAAATACCTGGGAATCACCTTTTTCCAGAGTAACAAAGACTTCTACCAACACAATGTAAACCTTAAATGGCAAAATATAATGCAAGACTGCAAAAGATGGAACAACCCAAAACTACCATTCTTGGCCAAAGTATCAATAATCAAAATTAACATTTTACCTAGATTAATGTATATATTCATGACATCACAGACAACAATACATAATAAATTCTTCAAACAAATTCATACCTTCCTAACAAAATTTATATGGGAACCCAAAAAAAAACAGAATCTCCTATACAAAATTAACACTCCCCAAAAGCAAAGGAGGACTAAATCTACCAGATTTTAAAATGTACTACTCGATCATTAACACTAACAGAATATTGAGAATAGCTGAACATAACCCGTCAATGGAAAATTGGTCTCCTCTCTGTGTGACAATATATTATAGATCTATTAAAGCTCTAGGTTTCAATCCCAAAGCACTTCCATTCCTGAAGCAGAAAGAAATACAAACTTATAACATTATAGAGCCCTTAAAACATTCTATCAACCTTGCGCAAAAACTCTTTCAATTCTTGAACCTTAGACATGCCATGACAATACTGCAACCCCTTCATAAAAACCCAAATTTAAAAATAAACAATAATATGCTGGACTTAGTCCCTTTTCCCAGACTAAAAGATAAAACAATCCAAGATATCTATCCCTACCTTAACTGTTCAATACAAGAAATGAGGACCAACTTAAACCTCCCTAAATCACACATAATAATCCTAAGACAAATCAAAGAACTGTGTTCCATTTATCTCCAAAGTATTACTATGACCAATAGTGACATAGAAACTTATAGCAGGCTTTGGAAAACTATTATCACAACAAAGAAAACTATTACCAATTCATATAAAATGATAAATGAAATCAAATACCAGAAGGACCTACTCTTCTCTAACTACTGGAGAAAAATTAAACCATCCATAGATGATCAGCAAATAAGCCAGGCAATCAATCTAACACTGAAGATTCTACCCTCAAAAGTTAGCATACGCTCAGCTCATGATCAATAATAATGCTTATTTTACACCTGCAATCCTACACAAATTTAACACATCAAAATCACCTTTCTGCCCACACTGTAAGGACCAGATAGCTGACTTAATCCATGTATTTTGGAGCTGTAAATGTGTCTATAAACTCTGGAACTCTCTCAAGGTACAATTACAAAAACGGGTTATCAAACATCAACATTAACTTGGGAATTCACTCTGTTACACATTCTCCCACCCAACATCCCAAGAAAACAAGCAAATACACTTTTAACAATTTTCCTACTAATGAAACTGTATATAGCTTTTAAATGGCTAGATACGATAAATATCTCTTGGGAGGGTTTTAAACAAGTAGCTATACAACACCTTTTAGCTCATAAAATAGTAATAGATAAAAAACAAAAACATGAAATCCAGAGAAATTTGGGAACAAACCTTTAACATCATATTAGCATAATTCATCACACAGCAACTTAGAAATACACTATAATGGAACCAAAGAACACATACAAGTTCAGATATTAAATAATAACTTGGATATTACGAATGTATATACTGTCTATATAACTGTGGAATTAACAATGAAAGCATCTATGTACATAGTGTAAATAGATATGTTGTATGACCTATATCCTGTGGTATTTGACATCAATGTATAACATATGTATATGTGCGCATGTGTATGTATGTATGTATATATGTGTGTGTGTATGTATGTGTGTGTGTATGTATGTGTATGTATGTACGTATGTGTGTGTATATATATATATATATATATATATATATATATATATATGTGTGTGTGTGTGTATATATATATATATATATATATATATATATATATATATATATATATATGCACACGGTCATGTTGTAAGATGGTTTTTATTTGTGACATTTATTAATGTAAAAATAAAAATTATTGAAAAAAAAAAAAAAAGAACTGCAGTGGCAAAGCCTGCCCTGGACTTAGAGAGGCAAATGATAATGCTTTGTAAAGGTGTGAACAGATCTGCAAGTAGCAGCCTCTAGAATGTCTTTGGTTGGTACTCCTCTGAGAAAGGCTGCTGAAGTAGCTGCAGCTCTGGTGGAATGAGACCTAATGCCCTTGGGCACAGGTTTGCCATGGTGTAAGTAGCAGAAACGAATGCAGTGGCTTATCCACTTTGAAATAGTCTGCTTTGAAATAGCCTTTCCTTCTGATCCTGCAGCATATGCCACTAGTAATTGCTCAGTTTTTCTTAGAGCTTTAGTCCTGCTCAAGTAGAATCTTAGCTGTCTGTGCACGTCCAAGGAATGCAGAATTCTCTCCCCCTTGTTCTGCGGAATTGGATAAAAAACTGGCAGATGAATAGTCTGGTTAAGAGCCACACTGGAAACCACCTTAGGCATAAATGTAGGATTTGTCCTCAGAGACACCCTGTCTGGGTAAAATATGATAAAAGGCTCTACAACCATGAGGGCCTGTAGTTCTGAAACTCTTCTTGCTGAAGTAATTACTAGTAGCAGAGCTGTTTTCCATGATAAGAACTTTATATCAGCGGTAGCAGCTGGTTCAAATGGAGGCAGGGTGAGCTTTTCCAACACATAATTGAGGTCCCATGCAGGTATTGATCTTCTAGGAGGCCTTAAATTTTGGCTCCTCTAAGATACTGCTTTAGTAAAGGATGAGAAAAGATTGGTGGCTCTGTATTGTAATGAGCCGAAATGGTAGAGGCATGGATTTTAACTGATGAGAAAGATAGGCTTTTGTCAAGCATCTCAGTTAAGTATTGTAATATCTGAGGAATATTTGGTTCTGCTGTATCAGTTCCTTGTGCTCGATTCCAAGCACAGAATTTAATCCATTTAGCAGCATAAGATTTTCTAATACTAGGCCTTCTGGGTTCCAAAATGACATCCATCACAGCTTTACTGAGAGGTGTTGTTTGTATAACTATATTATCAGCCATGCTGCCAGGTTCAGTGTCTGGAGTTGATTGTGCAGGATCCGATTGTTTTGCTGGGACAGTAGTTGAGGTCTTTGAGGTAAAGTCCAAGCTGGGTATTGAGACAAGTTCCTTAGGATTGGGTACCAGTATTGGCGGGGCCAGTCCAGGGCAAATAGTATCATCTTTGGTTTCTCTTGTCTGACTTTTAGGGGGACCTTGGGAAGAAGAAGCAGAGGAGGAAAGGCGTAAACTGATAGGTTTTTCCAACTGAAGGATAGGGTATCCACTTTCCATGCTTGTCTGTGATAAGTCCTTGAGCAGAATCTTTTCAATTGATAATTTTGAGGAGAGGCAAATAGGTCTATGTCTGGGCTCCCCCCATTTCTTTGTTATCATGCTGAAGACTTGCGGATCTAGTTTCCACTTGTGAGGATCCATAAGGTTTCTGCTTAAATCATCTGCCAAAGTATTTTGCTTTCCTGGCAGGAACTGAGCTTGAAGATGTATCTGGTAAGTCAAAGCTGTGTCCCACAGTGCCATGGCTAATCTGCAAGGGGGGTATGAGTGTGTGCCCCCCTGCTTGTTTATATACCACATGACCGTGTTGTTGTCCGTCTTTATCAGTAATTATCCTGGATGAATTAAGTCCTTGAAGGCTGTTAGGGCATTTTGAATAGCTAGCATCTCTTTATGGTTGATATGTAGATGCATTTATTTTGGGAACCATATGCCCTGAATGCATCTTCCCGCCATGTGGGCCCCCCAGGCATAATCTGGTGTGTCTAAAGTTTGGCTGGCAGGGGGTAGAGTGAAGGTCAGTCCCATGTTTTGGTGACATGCCTTTGCCCACCATATAAACTCCTGCTGTAGGCAGGGAATGAGAGGAATCCTTGTTTCCAGACTGTGACAATGTTGACTCCATAAACTTTTTAGGTACCACTGAAGTTTCCTCATATGCAGTCTTGCATATGCAATCAGTAGGATGCAGGATGCCATGAAGCCCAAAGCCTGCAGAATTTGTCTTGCAGATATAACTGGGTTTTTGTTGCCATCAGTTTGAAGTAGTCAGTCGCCTTTGCTTGTCTGGTGTGAGGTACGCCATCTGAGCAGTTGTATTCAAGCTTGCGCCCAGGAGTGTTATCTTTTCTTTTGAGAGGGTACAAGTTGTGATTTCTTGCTGTTTATTGTGTACCATAGGCATGTTAGAAGCCTTTTCACAAATGCCAGGTGTTGAAGAAGAATGTCCTTGTTCTCTGCTTGAATGAGACAGTCGTCCAAGTAAGGATATATTTGTATACTTCTTTGTCTGCAAAATGCAATTACTGTTGCCAGGCACTTTGTAAAGACCCTGGGTGCAGTAGATAAGCCAAAGGGCAGTGCACAGAATTGGTAATGCATTAATCCAGCCTTGAAATGGAGGTATCTTCTACACGATTGTCTTATTGGGACATGCAGGTATGCCTCTTTTAGGTCTAATGTCACCAGCCAAGTGTTCTTGCCCAGCATGGGCAGAAGCTGCTGCAAAGTCAGCATTTTGAATTTTGGAATGTCCAGGTATGTGTTCATCGATAAATCCAGTATTGGCTGCCAGGCCTTGTCCTTTCTGGGTACCAAGAACAGTCTTGAGTAAAAACCTTGTCCTTTTTCCTGTTCTGGTACTGGCTGAATGGCCCCCATATCCATGAGGGGCATAACCTGTTTCTGTGCCTCTGCCCATTGATTTTTTGGCAAATCTGACCAACCGTTTCCCATTGGCAGAGTATGGAAATGGAATCTGTATCCCTGTGATATTATGTTTAGCACCCACTTGTCCTGGGTTATTAACTGTCAATTTTGAGCAAAAAGTGCTAATTTCCCCCCTAAGGGTGCTGCCAAAAGATAAGTGCTTGGTGCAGGTAGAGGGAAGTCATTGGGACTGTTTTCTGTAGGTTTGCGCTTTATCTCTTCCAGATTTGGAGGTAGAAGCGCCCCATTGCTTTGACCTGTATAAATCTTGAGCCTGGTATCTGGAACCCTTAGGGGGTCTGGATTTGCCCCTTTGAGCTCTGTCTGACACAGGAAAGGACCAATTTTTTGTAGGCCAGTGTCTACTGAATCTTGGTGGCTGCACTTGTAAGAAGTCTTTTACAGTTTGCATAGACTTAGCATTGTCTTCCATTTTCTTTAAAACCTCTTCTGCCTTAATACCAAACAGAGTATCATGCTGTAAAGGTGCATCTAGCAATTTAGTTTTAACATGATCAGGCAAATTTTGTTCCTTTAGCCAGGCATCCCTCCTAATCACAGATCCAGAAACTGCGGCCCTGCAGGAGGCCTCTAAGGAATCAAAACCACATTGCAAAGTATGCTTTCCAACCTGTTCAGCTGCATGCAATAATTCCTGCAATTCTTTATTTTCTGCACATTCAGAAATCAACATAATTTTCTGTTTCAACAATCCCATAACATGTTGTTGACACTTGAGTATATGAAATTGACAGTTTAAGGCCCTAATTGCCAAGGTTGCAGATGTATAAACCTTTTTTCCCCATCTATCCAGTGCCCTTGAATTTTTGTCAGAGAGGGTAGGATTTTTTGCTGAGGCCTTAAACTCCCTTTGGACCCTGGGAAATAGTTTCAGGATCAGCAGCAGGGTTTCTAAATAAAAATTTATGTGAGTCAGGGACCCTGTAATATCTGTCAGGCTTGCTGGGAGCCGGAGGTAAAGAGTCAGGGGTCAAGCTTGACTCCGAAAAAACATCATCCCCGATGTCTAAAACAGGGGGTATGGCTAAAGGCCTGTGCTGAGGGAGAAGGGAAATCCCTGAGCCTCTTTTTTGATTCTGAGATATCTTGACTCTCCCAGTGAAAATGCTCCCTCAAAGTATGCAAGGTTTCTCCAAATGAATAATCCCTCAGGAGGTGATGCAGATGGTATAGACTCCTCTGCATCTGAATCTTCATAGGAAGGTATAGATAATTCCGGATCAGAAGAAATAGAAACCTGATCTGAAGATTCATAATTAGTGTCTTGCCTCGACTCCGAAAAAACATCATCCCCAATGTCTAAAACAGGGGGTATGGCTAAAGGCCTGTGCTGAGGGAGAAGGAAAATCCCTGAGTCTCTTTTTTGATTCTGAGAAATCTTGACTCTCCCAGTGAAAATGCTCCCTCAAAGTATGCAAGGTTTCTCCAAATGAATAATCCTCAGGAGGTGATGCAGATGGTATAGACTCCTCTGCATCTGAATCTTCATAGGGAGGTATAGATAATTCCGGGTCAGAAGAAATAGAAACCTGATCTGAAGATTCATAATTAGTGTCTTGCCTAGGCCTCTTATCTGGAGGGGGATGGGTATCCCTGATCAAGGTAATAAGGTCTTCAGCCACTTTGATCATCTGTTTTTTTAGGCATAGAGGCCTGTGCACGTGGCTCATATGCCATTTTTTTAGTTTTAGAAGTTGATTTTGTCTTTGGTTTTGCAGCTGTCGTCGGTTTGATATACAAATGTTGAGGCCTGAATACACCCAGAGAAGCCGATGCCTGCTCAGCGGCTCCGAACCCATCCGAGGGAGATACATCTGTTGGTCCAATAATTTGAGTATCTCGCGGCATGTCGGACTCCACATGAAATCGGTAGGGGCCTGCGACTCAAAAGTAGTGGGTATCAGGGGCTGCGAAAGCACCTCACTGAGTACCGGCGACTGGCTTAGGAGAAGCTTCGTCGTTGGTTTTGGATTCCTTGTTTGGAGTCTGTTTTTGTTTTTCGTTTTGGTTTTGGACCTCGACTGTCTTTCTCTGTCCTTTTCTTTGCGTTTTTTATGTACTCCGGTAGTCTGATTGCTATCCGACGACATTTCTGGGTAGTTAAATCTGTTTCCAAAATACTTAATAGTGCGTTGGTTAAATCTAGCACAAAACCGACAGCCAGGCACGTTGTGATCAGGGCCTAGGCAAGGAATACAGTATAAATGGAAATCCTTATGAGGTATTTGCTTCCCACAAGTAATACAATTATTAACTTTTTCTGACATCAGTATGGAGCAAGAAAAAAATTTCCCCAATGGGGTACTTAGCTTTAGTGAAGACTTCGGTTCTGAAACTCAAACTCGAATATTTCAGTAGTCGGCCGACCGGCACTTGCGAAATGCTTCTGCTTCGGGCACCGCACGGCAAAAAAGTTTAAAGAAAATGGCGTTGACTGCATGTTTTATACCCCTGATGACCTAACGTCATGGAAGAGGAGACAGCAACCTACGCAGGACCCAAGACTTTGGAATTCAGGCCGACTGAGGGCAACCTGCCAGCAGATTACCCAAATGTAATGACTGCAACAGTGAAACACGAAGAACATCAGTGTTGACATGTAGGAACAAAATCCAAGCTATAAATCAATTTGCTCTTCCTGTCCTAAACTTCAGTTGTGGAGTGAATGACTGGGCCCAAAAGGTGCTGGATAGATTTGACAGGAAAATAAGAAGGATGCTTCATGCTCACCAAATGATTTACAAAAATCACTGCATACCAAGATTATATATTCCCCGTTCTGAAGGAGGGATGGGCCTCCTTGAAATTGATTACATGTACAGATCTGCAATAGCGGGACTCCACACACATCTGCTGACCTCACAAGACCCAAATGTAGTGAAAGTTTTGAAACATGAGGAGAATAAATCTAAGATGACTTCTCTGCTTAATCTATCAGAAGCATATCGGCATCAAGCAGGAATGGAAATCAAACCAGAAGTAGATAAAAATCAGGCAGCAACTGAATGTGCCAAAAAACAAAAGAAAGAATATAAGGTGAAGGACCAGAAGAGAAGGCAAGAAATATGGAAAAAGCATAAATATAGTTGCAAGTATAGAAAACTTCTGGAAGAACCTCATGTTGATCAGGAATGAATTCAGGAATGGTTAAGGAGAGGTAAATTTAAACCAAGAGATGAAAGGTTAATATTGGTGGCCCAAGATATTGGGCTATGTAAACATTGGTTTACAAAGTCCATTGGACATGTGGGAGAAACAGACAGACAAATTTAGGTTTTGCAAAACAGAATTGGAAACAGCTGCACACCTCATTACTGGTTGCGACATACTAATGGCAGAAGGACTGTATACTGAAACGCATAATAATGTGGCGAGAAAGTTGCACAGGGGATTGTGTAAACCTTATGGTACTGAAGTGGCTGAAAAACACTGGAAACATGAGCCACGAAGCATCACAGAAAATGACGATGTTCACATCACATGGGATTCATCCATTACCAACAGTTCAAAATACAGATGCTAGAAAACCAGACATAGTGGTCCGGAATAAGAAGACAAAAGTAGCACTGATCATTGAAATTGCCACACCCAGTGACTACAGTATCCTCTGCATAGAGAGACACACAGAGTCATAAAATATCAGAATTTGCAGGCAGAAATGAGAGCAATGTGGAAGAAGGCTACCCAAATAGTTGCAATAGTAGTAGGAGCAACGGGTCTTATAAAAAAAAGAATCTACAATCGTATTTAGATATGTTACCAATACATGTAACTCCGTACAAATTACAGGAGTCATTACTGGGCACACTGCGGGTGCTGAGAAGAGCGATTTTGGCTGACATCAAAGAATGAAACAATACTAATTTAATGAACTTTAATCATAGTCTGACTTACGAATGGGGTCCATTCCCGTCATGTTATTAGAAACCCAAAGATATGGAGAAATTAAAAAAAAAAGGTTCAGTGCTGTACCACAGCAAATGGAATTAGGTCTATTTGGCATAATTTTTTGTCAGACCTTTAAACAAACACTCTTGGTCTATAGTTTTCAAAGCGTGCAGATGAGTGAAAGCTGGGTGCGCTTATTCGTTTCCTTACTGAACAACAATTTCTAAAACACTAAGGGACTCTGGCTATCAAATTTCGCAGATGACTACAAATTGGGAGCCATAACTGAATCCCCAAATTATGTGGATATTCTACAAACGGGTCTTATAGAAACAGATGCGTGGTGCCAGAGCCATGGGCTCAAGCTTAATGCCATAGTTATCCCCCTTTGGGAAAAAACATGTACTCATAAATTACCACATAGGTGGTAGTACATTAAACACCGAAAGTGTGATGAGAGACGTAGGGACACAGGTGGACGGTGGTCTCATCTTCGATAACCACATCACCACAACAGTCAGGAAATCCTTCTATGTGACACACCGGTTTACTATCAAAATTTTGAACCGTACTCTGTTGACTGTACTATCGGCACACCTCATCACTAAGGGCTTTTCATCCAGAAAAAGAGGTCATTGTCCCACTGTACTCATCCCTCATTAGACCCATTATAGAGTATGTACCTCACAAGACATCTGCAACAGCTGGAAAGGCCACAGAAATACCTCACTAAAAGAATCACAGGCTAAAGCAGATGCCCTATGCTGACCATCTAAAAAAACTCCATCTATACTCTGTGACATATCGTCTACTAAGGGGCGATCTCTGCTTAACATAGCCATGTCAAACCCTGAGCTGTTGGGACATGCCCCACTTAAAGAAATCCCAATCCCTCAAGAGCTACATGCTCCAGGGATCTAAACTTTGTCATCACAATGAACAAAACATGCTGGAGTGATAGGTTCCTGACCCAGAAACTCCCCATACTCAGGAATAGACTGCCCATACATGTCAAGCAGAGCGCCTCCTTGGCCCTCTTCAAAAGGAACCTTGACGATTGGATGGAAGATAGGAAATTCACCCCAGGGATCACATCAGTCGCCCTGCTAGACAAGGGTCCAGGGAAGTAAATACTGTGGGAAGAAATATCTAGGGAAGTGTTATGGCTAGGCTTGTATAGGCCCTAGGGTCAATAGCCTAGTACCAACCTATGAACCTATAATGGTTAGATTATGGTAACCACAGCAGAGTCAACTGTTAAACTAATGAAAAAATTAGTTACAGTTCATTTTGATAAACAACTTTCTGTCATACCATACAGACACACTCCTGTCAGACACCCTTGCTTATTAGTTATCCTTTGACTATCACAGTTCTGTAGTCACTCCTACCACACACACCCGCTGACAATTCCTTATCCTCTGAATATCACAGTTCTGTAGTCATTCCTGTCAGACACCCTCGCTGACAATTCCTTGTCCTCTGTCATGGTTCTGTAGTCACTTCTGTCAGACACCGTCGCTGACAATTCCTTGTCCTCTGTCATGGTTCTGTAGTCACTTCTGTCAGACACCGTCGCTGACAATTCCTTAATATTGAATATCACGGTTGTGTAGTGACTTGCAAGCCTGTCTGGGTGAACTAATTTCCAGAGTTATACCCACTAGATCCACTTATCTGTCCCCTTTACTAAGTTTTCTTTCAGATGCATTAATAAATATAATGCCCCTTTTGGCATGCATTTGCTGAAACATATCAACATATCACAATCTAAGGACACTGAAGATTCCTAACTAAAAGATTGCCTTACGATCATCAGTTTCCAGGACAAAGCACTCACTTTTGTCCGCACATTCCTCCATGGTGACCAGTGTCTAACCTATCAAGCCATAAAATATCCTGTCCAGACTGACATCCCACTCTGGCACACAACGGTATCACTAGTGTTATTAACTCATTACAAACGTACATGCTTTTGTACACTTCCCTCTTGGATAGCCTGCTGAGCAAGTAGCCTTCTGTCAAGCTACTCTTTCAAAGTTCTTCTCTCTACTGGGGCTTTGGTTCATGTCCTCCTCCTAGTACAAGGATGTAAAAATATACAGGGTGTGTTGCCAATGCTATTTTCAGATCCTGCTTATCTTGTCAAACTCAAAGACAGAAACTATTACACCATCCCAGAAAATGGTGGACCAGCTGGTAACTGTAACATAGGCAAAGATTCACCCCAAGATGCTCCAATCCCTACAGCTCCAAATAAAAGGCCAACAAAAACAGAGATGATGAACTAGGCTAACAGTGAAAAAAGGGGTGTAGAAAGAAAAAAAGGATGAGAATAGAGCTCCAACAATAGGAGGACACAAAGACAGCAGTAGAGAAGATAGTGTATGGTTGAGAATGAGCTTGTACTCTAAACATCTACATTTATGGTACTTTCTTAACACCACTAGACTACGTTTGTTTTATTTACTTTTGCAGTCCTCACTCTAGGAAAGATCTTTCTACTCTTCTCAATGCTTTGGGGATGAAGTATTTGGAAATCAGCCTTTGCAGGAATGCAAAAGTAAACTGTGCTTTTGGCCTGGCTCTTAGTGTTTAGAGACTGTGTGTACACAGAACCAGACTGCAGCCTGTAGATTAGGCTGAGTAGAAACTCCTCTACAGAAATCTGTGCTGGCAGCCTCATTTCTGGTGAAGTTTTTTATCCAAAGTTGCTTAGGACTTGTTTCCCATGGCTGATAACAAAAGGTGAAGCAATGCCCCAGCCATTTGGAATAGGTTTGCTTGTTAACAGGCTTATCCGACATCCCTTTTGCAAAACAAACAGCTTTTTGGTTTTTCCAAATTTTTCTAAGTAAAACTTGAGCTGCCTGTGCCCAGTCAAGGAATGCAGTTGTTTTCTCCTGAATTCTGGAGCTTAGGAAGCAACATTGGAAGCATTGCCTGGATAACAAGAAAAAAAGAAATACAGAAGACCTGAAAGAAAAGCTGCTACAACAGGTGAGGAAAAAAAAAAAAACACTGAGTGGGAATAGTACTGCAGCTGTTCCTCAAAAAGCAGTGCATGCTCCAGACATGACTTCCAGTAACCTAGAGGAAAGTATAAGGCAACAGCACACAGACGATCAAAATAAATGAAACATTGATGTAGTATATCAACTCAAATAACAAAAGGCTGGAAAAAAATGGAAGAAACTTTAAACAGCTATTCAGATGAGGTGATAAAACTACAAAAATCAGAGGCTGAAATGAAGAAAATGCTGGCTGAATATGAGACTGCTCAAGAAGAAATGTTTCAAAAAATAATAGAATTAGAGGACAGAGCACATAGAGAAAAAAGTTATGTACTCACCATAACGTTCCATCTGAGTAGTTGTACTTCATTTGTCTTCAACCTGTGGGTTATGGATCTGTATCGGATCAGTCACGACCACATTTCCAGCATCTGATCTCGAAGCTCCTCCCCTTACCCATAATGACATGTTTCCTTCCTACCTTCAGATCAAGTTAGCTCCCAAAAACATCACACATTCCCGACGAAAAAAATACCTTGCCACAACTGGTAACCAGACAATCCTGAGCCCAAGTATGATTAAGGACATTCTCTCCACATATGGTCAGTATCACTGTGACAAGGTAGGGGGAAGGCGGGGGGGGATGGTTGAAGACAAATGAAGTACAATTACTCAGATGGAACGTAATGGTTGAGTACATAACTTCTTTATCTGAAGTAGTTGACTTCATTTGGTCTTCAACCTGCGGGACAGAATCCCCACCTACCAAACACCTGGGTGGCCCTCATGGAAGGATATTCCAGAGCACTGCGAAGCCAAAGGATGCCCTGATCCTGGACATAGTATCCAATTTGTAATGTGAAATGAAGATATGAGATGAGGACCAAGTAGCTGCAGAACAGATACCATCCAGCGAAACCCTGGACCAGAAGGCAGCTGAAGAAGTCATAGACCTAGTCAAATGTGCCTTTACCTGTCCCCGAGGGGAAATTCCTTTAGCATACTAGACTCGAATAATACACTGTGAAATCCACGAGCAACTGTTACTTCGGAAATTGGTTTGTCTAAGAAAGGTTTGAAATAAGAAACAACTGATCTGATTTACGAAAGGTTTTTGTCATGTGCAAGTAAAATCTCAATTGTCTATGCACATTCAGCAGATGTCATTTGTATTCCTCTGTTTTGAAAATTAGGGGAAAAAATTGGAAGACTGACTGATATTTGCTTCTAAAGCAACTTTAGGAAGAAAGGATGGGTTGGTACGCAAGGACACTATCTTTTCTGAAAGATCATATAAGGGGCCTTCATGGATAAGGCTTGAAGTTCTGAAACCCTCTTGGGAGAAGTAATGGCGACCAAAAATGCAGTCTTTCAAGATAAAAACTGTTAATCTACAGATGCTGCGGGTGAGAAAAGTACAGTTTTGTACCTACCATAAATGTAGATGTTCGGGTGTCTTCACTGCTGCAGTCATTACACTAGGGTTTATCCTGCCGTCAGGCGGTCCCGCAGTCGGCCAGAGTTCCAAAGTCTTGGTCCGGCGTCGGTTGCTGTCGCTTCTTCCCTGACGTAAGTGCGCCAGGGGTATATAAGATGCAGCCAATGCCATTTTCTTCAGTTTTTCTTGCCCCAGATGTCAGGTGCTCCCAAATAGGTAGGCAATACATATTGCTAATAAAACATCCAACAGGGAAAAACAAAACCTTCAGTTACCAGCAAATACACCACATAGGTAGTATAGGGTAGAAAGGTATAGAACAGTCCCAGCTAAGAAAGAGGGGATGGCGGGTGGGTAACCAGGACTACAGCAGTGAAGACACTCGAACATCTACATTTATGGTGAGTGTACACAACTGTACTATGTTAAAGCAGATATCAGGGGGAAGGAGGGAGGGATACATGACTGCAGCAGAGAGAACACTCAAACATCTACATTTATGGTGAGTGTACACAACTGTACTATGTTAAAGCAGATATCAGGGGGAAGGAGGGAGGGATACATGACTGCAGCAGAGAGAACACTCAAACATCTGCATTTATAGTGAGTGTACACAAAGTACAGTTTTGTACCTACCATAAATGTAGATGTTCGAGTGCTAATACAGTTGCAGTCATAACAGTTGGGTTCTCCTGCCGTCAGGTGGGTCCTCGGTCGGCCGAATTCCAAAGTCTAGGTCCAGCGTCAGTTGTCGTCGCTTCTTCCCTGACGTCAGTGCGACAGGGGTATAAAGGAACCAGCCGACGCCATTTTCTTCAGTTTTTCTTGCCCCAAATGTCAGGTGCCCCCAGAAGGAAGGTAATACATAAATTTGTGTAATAAAGCAATGCAATATAATCAAAATACAGTAGTTGCAAGCAAATACATCATAATGAATACCCCAATCAGGTTGTATGAGGATGTGTTAGCCTATAGGCCTGTCCCAAGAGGGGAAGGAGGGAGGGAAACCTGGACTGCAGCTGTATTAGCACTCGAACATCTACATTTATGGTAGGTACAAAACTGTACTATGTTCATCGTGCATACAGCTGCAGTCATAACAGATGGGTAGAATCCCAAAGCTAAGAAAGGGGTGGTAGGCACTAGTTGGAACTTGGAGGAGGCAAAATGCCCTGCAAGACTGCAGTGGCAAAGCCTGCTCTAGATTTGGAGTATAATGGTAGGTTGTAGTGCTTGGAGAAGGTATGCAGAGAACTCCAAGTGGCTGCTTCCAAAATATCCTTGGTAGGAACACCTCTGAGGAAGGCTGCAGAGGTGGCTGTGGCCCTGGTGGAATGAGTTCTAATGCCTGTAGGCACAGTTTTGCCATGAAAGGAATAGCAAAAGTGTATGCAGTGGGCTATCCATTTTGAGATTGTCTGTTTGGAAATTGGCTTTCCTTGAGCTCCTACAGCATAGGCCACAAAGAGCTGTTCTGATTTTCTGAAAGGCTTTGTTCTGTCCAAATAATAACGCAGTTGTCTGTGGATGTCCAAGGAATGTAGTAATCTCTCCCCTTTGTTTTGAGGATTAGGATAAAAAGTAGGTAAATGTATGGCCTGATTTAAAGCTACCTTAGATACCACTTTAGGCATAAAGGACGGGTTGGTTCATAAGGAAACTCTGTCCTGATGGAAGATGATAAAAGGCTGGACAGCCATGAGAGCCTGTAGTTCTGAAACTCTACGAGCTGAGGTGATAGCCAGAAGGAAAGCTGTTTTCCAGGACAAATATTGCAAATCTGATGAGGCAGCTGGCTCAAAGGGAGGCAAGGTCAGTTTTTCCAGAATGAAATTAAGATCCCAAGCATGTATCGGTTGTTTCCTTGGAGGTCTTAAATTCTTAGCCCCTCTGAGGAACTGTCTTAAGAGAGGGTGAGAGAATAATGGAGGATCAGTGTTGTCTTCTGCAGAAATGGCTGAGGCATGGATTTTGATGGAGGAGAAAGAAAGCCCACTGCTTAGCAGTTCAGCCAAATATTGTAGTATTTGAGGTAAATTCAGTTTTCCAGAATCCTGGCCCTTTTTCTCATTCCAGACACAAAAACCTTTCCATTTTGCGGAGTAAGCTTTTCTAGTTGATGGCCTTCTGGCCTCCAAAATGACATCCTGCACCTCCTTGGAGAGTAGGGCCTGCTGTGATGCTAAGGAATCTTCCATGCGGTTAGATTGAGTGTTTTTAGCTGGCTGTGAAGAGTTTTGAAGCTGTGCTGAGTCAGAAGAAGAGGCATTAGAGGCAGGGTCCATGGTGGGGAATGCGTCAGGCTCCTCAGGAGTTGGTACCAGTGTTGCCTTGGCCAGTCCGGAGCAATGAGGATCATCTTTGGTCTGTCTGCTCTGGTCTTCAATAGAACTTTGGGCAGCAGAGGAAGAGGTGGGAAGGCATAAACTGTCATTGATGTCCAACAGAGAGAGAGTGTCCACTCTCCAGGCCTTTGGATGGAAGATCCTTGAGCAAAATTTTGTCAATTGATGATTTTTGTGGGAGGCAAAGAGATCTATGTCTGGCCTTCCCCATTCTTGGATTATTTCTGTAAAAACTTTTGAATGTAATTTCCATTCGTGTGGATCTGTCATATTCCTGCTTAGGTTGTCTGCCAGCGTGTTTTCCTTGCCTGGCAAGTACTGTGCTTGTAGTTCCATTTGTAAGTTCATGGCCATGTTCCAAAGTGACATGGCCAGTCTGCATAGGGGGTAAGAATGTGTTCCTCCCCGTTTGTTTATGCACCACATAACTGTGGTGTTGTCCGTTCTTATCAATAGTTGACCTGGTTGTAGAAGATCCTTGAAAGCTATAATAGCATTTATTACTGCTAGCATTTCTTTTTGATTGATGTGAAGGTGCTTTTCTTTTTGGGACCATTTGCCCTGAATGCACCGATCTGTCATGTGCGCCCCCCAGGCGTAGTCTGAGGAGTCTGTTGTGATGACTTGATTTGCTTGAGGCTTGCTGAATGGAAGGCCTGTGTTTGTTTGACATGCTTGAGCCCACCACAGAAATTCCTTTTGCAGACATGGAATTAGTGGTATTATTGTTTCCAAACTGTGGCCGTGTTGAGACCATATGTTTTTCAGGTACCATTGTAGTTTCCTCATATGCAGCTTTGCACATGGGATTAGTAACATGCAAGATGCCATGAATCCCAGAGCCTGCAGGATTTTCCTTGCAGTCAGCCTGGTGCAATTTGCTAGTGTTCTAAAGTATTGAATTAGTTGCCCTTGCTTCTCTGGCGTGAGGTAGGCCATCTGGGTGTTTGTGTCCAAATTGGCACCCAGGAAAATTATCTTCCGAGAGGGTATTAGCCTTGATTTCTTTTTGTTGACTGTGTATCCCAGAGAGTTCAATAATATTATTACATAAGCCAGATGTTTCAGAAGAATGTGCTTGCTGTCCGCTTGGATCAGGCAGTCGTCCAAATAGGGGTATATTTGTATCCCTTGTAGTCTGCAGTAGGCAATTACTGATGCCAGGCATTTTGTGAATACTCTGGGCGCAGTAGATAAGCCAAAGGGCAATGCAGAGAATTGATAATGGGTTGAACCTGCAAGAAATCTGAGGTACCTTCTGCAATTTTGTCTGATTGGGACATGCAGGTATGCCTCCTTGAGGTCCAATGTTACCAGCCAAGACTCCTTGCCCAGCATGGGAAGAAGTTGCTGTAGAGTGAGCATCTTGAATTTTGGTACGAGTAGAAATGTGTTTAGGATGGATAGATCCAAAATAGGTCTCCAATCTTTTCCCTTCCTTGGCACCAGAAATAGCCTGGAATAAAAACCTTGACCTTGTTCGTGCGTAGGTACCTCTTGAATAGCTTTCATGTTTATGAGATCTGTAATTTGCCTTTGTGCCTCTGCCCTTTGATTGTGTGGCAGATTTGGCATGCCTCTCATTTTTGGAAGGGTGTGAAAATGGAAATTGTAGCCTCTGTTTATAATGTCCAGGATCCATTTGTCCTTTGTGACAATATGCCAATTTTTTGAAAATAATGCCAGCTTTCCTCCTGAAGGGGCTGCCATTTCAGACCTGGTTGGCATGCAAAGGGGAAAGTCATTGGGTTTGCTTTCTGAAAGATTGCGAGTTGTCCTCACCACCTCTTTGTGTAGGAGCTTGCCATTGTCTGCCTCTAAACGATCCTTGGGATTGTCCTCTGCCCCTCGGGCGCCTGTATCTGCCTCTTTGGGGTCTGTCTGTGGCAGGAAAGGACCAGTTTTTGGAAGGCCAATTTCTACTAAAACGTGGGGGTTGAACCTGTAGGAATTCTTTCACAGTTTGCATTGATTTAGCCTTTTCTTCCATTTTCCTTAATACCTCCTCAGCATTAGCACCAAATAGTACATCCTTTTGAAGAGGGGCGTCTAGTAATTTAGCTTTGACATGATCAGGCAAGGCTTGTTCCTTGAGCCAGGCATGCCTACGTATGACTGATCCTGTAACAGCAGCTCTACATGAGGCCTCTACAGCATCAAAACCACATTGTAAGGTAGGCTTACCCCACTTGTTCTGCACTATGCATCAAATCCTGCAACTCCTTCAAGTCTGGTTGTTCAGGTTGTGACATTTTACTTTTCAATTGTGATAACAAAAACTGTTGGTATTTTAGCATATGAAACTGACAGTTTAAGGCCCTCATGGATAAGGTAGCCGAGGTATATACCTTTTTTCCCCACCTTTCTAAGGATCTGGAATCTCTCTCGGAAGGCAATGGATTTTTAGCAATGGAGGCCTTAACTCCCTTGGGGCCCTGTGAGATGGTTTCTGGGTCAGCAGCATGGCTTTTGTATAGAAATTGGTGTGAGTCAGGGACCCTGTAGTACCTGTCAGGCTTAACTGGAGCTGGAGGGAGAGAGTCCGGGTTAAGGCAGGCCTCCGAGTAAACATCATCTAGGATGTCCAAGACAGGAGGTATAGCCAGTGGCCTGTGCTGAGGAAGCAAGAGAAATTCCCTGAGCCTTTTCTTGGAATCTGAATAGTCCTGGCCTTCCCAGTGGAAGTGTTCCCTTAAGGTATGTAAAGTTTCCCCAAATGAGTAATCCTCAGGGGGGGGAATACAGAAGGGATGGACTCCTCCGCATCAGAGTCTTCAAAAGGGGAGTAAGAAAGTTCCTGATCATCAGAGTGCTCTGAAATAATGGAGCCCTGATCAGAGGAGGGGGAATCTTCCTCCACTCTAGGCCTTTTGTCCAGAGAGGGCTGATAACCTCTGATAAGAGTAATTAAATCCTCAGCCATTTTAAGCATCTGTTTCTTAGGCATGGGGCCTGGAGATGGGCCCTGTGTAGCTGGTCTCAGAGTGCATGGTTGCTTTAGACTTTGTGAAAGCCTTGATGGAGAAAGAAGAGGAAGGTCTGAAGACACCTTGAGTGGAGGTGGACCTGTCCACATTCTGAGTTTCAATGCCAAGAGTGACTTCGGTATCTGTAGTCGGGGTGTGGGCCGAGGAGCCTGCAACCTCGGGTACAGGAGACACCATCAAAGAAATGTCGTCGGTGGTCAGGGGCTGCATAAGCGCCTCGCTGAGAACCGGACCACATGTAGTCAGCATTGGTGTGGTGTCAGTAGAGGCCACGTATCTCGTGTGTCGGTCCTTGTCTTTGCGTTTTTTAGACAAAACCGGAGTCGGAGTATCCGACGACATAGTATAGTTAAATGCTTTCCCAAAATAATGCTGGGCGAACTCCGCCCGACGCTTAATAGTGCGTTTGTTAAATGTAGCACAAAAGCGACAGACCGAGACGTCGTGGTCTGGGCCTAAACAAGGTATACAGAGGGAATGGAAATCCTTATGCGGTATTTGCTTCCCACAAGAAATACAATTATTAACTTTGACATCGGTCTGAGGCAAGAAAAGTTTCCCCAACGGGGTACTTCGCCAAAGCTAAGAAGTCTTAGGTTTTCAAATTTTCGTAATATCAGGAGCTGCCGACCGGCACTTGCGAACTGCTTCTGCTTCGGGCACCGCGCGGCAAGAAAGACTGGAGAAAATGGCGTCGGCTGGTTCCTTTATACCCCTGTCGCACTGACGTCAGGGAAGAAGCGACGACAACCAACGCCGGACCTAGACTTTGGAATTCGGCCGACCGAGGACCCGCCTGATGGCAGGAGAACCCATCTGTTATGACTGCAGCTGTATGCACGATGAACATCTGTGCTATGTTCATCGTGTTTCACTGCTGCAGTCATTACACTTGGGTTGAATCCCAAAGCTGAGTTAGGGTGGCTGGTTCTATAGAGGATTTGGTGTGGCTAAAAGGCCCTGCAGCACTGCAGTAGCAAAGCCAGCTCTGGATCTAGAATAAAGAGGCAAGTGATAATGCTTGGTAAAGGTGTGCACTGAACTCCAGGTTGCAGCTTCCAAGATATCTTTAGTAGGTACTCCTCTAAGGTAGGCTGTGGAAATGGCTGTTGCCCTGGTGGAATGTGGCCTAACATTACTAGGTACAGGTTTCCCATGCTGTGTGTAGCGGAACCGGATACACTGTCTTATCCATTTTGAAATGGTCTGCTTTGAAATAGCCTTACCCTGTGATCCTGCAGCTTATGCTACAAACAATTGCTCAGTTTTTCTGAAAGCTTTTATTTTGTCCAAGTAGAAACGTAAATGTCTGTGTATGTCCAAGGAATGCAGAAGTCTCTCCCCTTTATTCTGGGGATTTGGATAAAAAGTAGGCAAGTGAATAGTTTGATTTAGAGCCACACTGGATACCACCTTTGGCGTAAAGGAAGGGTTTGTTCTTAAAGAAACCCTGTCTTGGTGAAAAATGATGAAAGGCTCCACTGCCATTAGTGCCTGTAACTCTGAGACTCTTCATGCTGAGGTTATTGCCAGAAGCAGAGCCGTTTTCCATGATACGTATTTTAATTCTGCTGAGTTGACTGGCTCAAAAGGAGGTAAAGTTAGTTTTTCCAAGACAAAATTGAGGTCCCAAGTAGGTGTTGGTGCTCTCCGGGGCGGTCTTATGTTTTTAGCCCCTCTGAAGTACTGTTTTAGCAATGGATGAGAGAAAATAGGAGGATCTGTGTTGTAATGAGCCGAGATGGCAGAGGCGTGGATCTTAATGGATGAAAAGGATAGTCCTTTGTCCAGCATTTCAGTTAAGTATTGTAATATCTGAGGAATATTTGGGACAAGAGGGTCAAAGCTTTGAGCCTGGTTCCAGGCACAGAATCTCTTCCACTTTTCTGAGTAAGATTTCCTGGTGCTAGGCCTCCTGGCCTCCAAAATGACATCCATAACAGCTTTAGAGAGAGGTGTTGTATGCTTGACTACTGAATCTGCCATGTAGCCAGGTTTAAGGTTTTGAGTTGACTGTGCAGGATCTGATTGTTTAGTTGAGTCAGAGTTGAGGTAAAATCCATGGTGGGCCTTGAGCTAAGTTCTTTAAGATTAGACACCAGTGCTGGCGTGGCCAGTCTGGGGCAATCATGATAATCTGTGTTTTTTCTCGTCTGGCCTTTAGGAGTACCTTTGAAAGGAGAGGCAGTGGTGGGAAGGCATAAACGTTTAGGCTTTTCCAGTTGAACGAGAGAGCATCCACCGTCCATGCTTGTGTGTGATAAGTCCTTGTGCAGAATTTTTGTAGTTGGCAATTCTTTGGGGAGGCAAAGAGATCTATGTCTGGGCACCCCCATTTTTGCGTTATCATGCCGAATACTTGTGGATTTAATTTCCACTCGTGAGGATCCATGATGTTTCTGCTTAAGTCGTCTGCCAGAGTATTTTTCTTTCCTGGCAGGAATTGTGCTTGTAGATGAACTTGATAGGCTAGAGCTGTGTCCCACAAGGTCATGACTTGTCTGCATAGGGGGTAAGAATGAGTGCCCCCTTGCTTATGTACCACATAACTGTGGTGTTGTCTGTCTTTAGTAGTAGTTGTCCTGGATGCAGAAGGCCCTTGAAAGCTGTTAGGGCATTCTGTACGGCCAACATCTCTTTTTGATTGATGTGCAGATGCATTTGGTCTGCGGTCCATTTGCCCTGAATACATTTTCCTGCCATGTGTGCTCCCCAGGCGTAATCCGAAGCATCTGTTGTTAGTATCTGCCTGGTGGGTAGAGTGAAAGGCTGTCCCTTGTTGAGGTGACATGCCTGTGCCCACCATCGAAACTCCTGTTGTAGGCAGGGAATTAGTGGTATTAATGCTTCCAAACTGACAGTGTTGAGTCCACACACTTTTTAGGTACCACTGTAATTTCCTCATATGCAGTCTGGCATATGGAATTTGTAGTATGCAGGATGCCATGAATCCGGGTCTTTATTGCCATCAATTGAAAGTACTGAGTCAGTTGCCCTTGCTTGTCTGGCATGAGATAAGCCGTCTGGGCCATTGTATTTAAGCTGGCACCCAGGAATATTATCTCTTGTGAGGGCACTAGTTTTGACTTCTTTTCGTTTACTGTGTACCCTAGAGAAATTAGCAACCTTTTTACAAACGTCAGATGCTTTAGGAGAATGTCCTTGCTCTCTGCTTGAATAGGGTAGTCGACCAGGTATGGATATATTTGAATTCCTTTTTGTCTGCAAAATGCAATTACTGGTGCCAGGCACTTTGTGAAGACCCTGGGTGCAGTAGATAAGCCAAAGGGCAGCGCAGAGAATTGGTAATGCATTGAACCAGCTATGAATCTGAGGTATCATCTGCAATTTTGTCTGATAGGGACATGCAGGTATGCCTCTTTGAGGTCCAAAGTAACAAACCAAGCCTTCTTGCCCAGCATGGGAAGAAGCTGCTGTAGTGTCAACATTTTGAATTTCGGAACATCCAGGTAAGTATTTAGAGTAGAAAGGTCTAGTATGGGTCTCCAGGCTTTGTCCTTTCTGGGGACCAGAAAAAGTCTTGAGTAAAATCCTTGTCCATGTTGTGGCACTTAGCTCTCATGTCCATGAGAGCTGTAATTTGTTTTTGTGCCTCTGCCCATTGATTTCCTGGCAGGTTTGGAATTCCTTTTGGCCTTGGTAGAGTGTGAAAGTGGAACCTGTAACCTTGAGACACAATATTCAGGACCCATTTGTCTTGGGTAATTATATGCCAATTTTGAGAAAAAAGTGCAAGTTTTCCCCCTAAGGGAGCTGCCAAAAGTTAAGTGCTTGGCATTCGAAGGAGGAAGTCATTGGGACTGTTTCCTGTAAGGTTGTGACTTGTCTTCACCTCCTTTTGGGGTTGAAGCACCCCACCCACTGTCGTGGTCTGTAAGAGCCTTGGGACTGAGATCTGCCTCTTGGGCGTCTGTATCTGCCTCTTTGTGGTCTGTCTGACACTGGAAAGGACCAATTCTTTGAAGGCCAATTTCTGCTAAATCGAGGTGGCTGTACCTGTAAGAAATCCTTCACCATTTGCATAGATTTTGCCTTATCCTCCATTTTCTTTAATACCTCTTCTGCCTTAACACCAAATAAAATACCCTGCTGTAAAGGAGCATCCGATAATTTAGCCTTAACATGATCAGGTAAACCTTGTTCTTTTAACCAAGCATGCCTTCGAATTCCAGATCCTGTAACTGCTGCTCTGCAAGAAGCCTCTAATGAATCAAAACCACATTGCAGAGAATGTTTTCCCACTTGTTCAGCTGCATGCAATGACTCCTGCATTTCTTGTCAGGATGTCCTGAACTTGTAATCATTTCTGTTTTAACAGAGACATTAAATATTGTTGGTATTTAAACATGTGAAACTGGCAATTTAAAACTCTCACTGCTAAAGTTGCTGAAGTGTAAATGTTCATCTCCCATCTGTCTAATGCTCTAGAATCCCTGTCAGAGGGAACTGGATTCTTAGCTGTGGAAGCCTTTACCCCTTTGGGACCCTGGGAAATGGTTTCTGGGTCAGCAACAGGATTTTTATAAAGAAATTTGTGAGAGTCAGGGACTAGTACCTGTCTGGCTTGATTGAAGCAGGGGGCAAGGAATCAGGATTTAAACTGGATTCGGAGAACACATCATCCACAATATCTAACACTGGTGGAATAGCAAGGGGTCTGTGCTGAGGTAATAAAAGGAAGTCTCTGAGCCTTTTCTTGGATTCTGAGTAATCCTGGCACTCCCAATGGAAATGCTCCCTCATGGTATGTAAAGTTTCCCCAAAAGCATAATCCTCTGGAGGAGAGGCTGAAGGAATTGATTCTTCAGCATCAGAGTCCTCATAGGGGGGTGAAGAGTATCCCTGGTCTGAAGAGGAATCAGAATAAATGGACACCTGTTCAGAGGAATCATAGTCTGTATCCTGCCTAGGCCTTTTATCAGGAGGGGGGTGGGTACCCCTAATCAGAGAAATTAAGTCTTCGGCCATTTTGAGCATCTGTTTTTTAGGCATGGAGGCCTGTCCAGGAGAATGCTGTACTTGCTTCTTTGTCTTTAATGGTGTTTTTGTCTTGGCTGTAGTTTTTATGGTAAGCTGTGAAGGTCTGAAAACACCCTTAGAAGTTGATGCCTGCTCAGCGGCTCCGGACCTATCGGAAGGGTTAGTTTCCACAGGCCCAACACCTTGAGAATCCAGAGGCCTAGACATCTCCACGTGGGAGTCGGAGGAGGCCTGTGGCTCTGAGGTAGCGGGTGTCAGGGACTGCGAAAACACCTCACTGAGAACCGGCGACTGGCCTAGAAGAGGCTTCATCATCAGTTTTGGGCTTCGGATGCCTGTCCTTATCCTTGTCTTTGTGTTTTTTTGTGTATTCCGGTCGTCGGTTGTTCCAACGGCATGGTATAATTAAACCTTCGGCCAAAGTAATGAAGAGCAAAATCAAACCGACGTTTAATAGTGCGTTTGTTAAATCTAGCACAAAACCGACAACTAGTGATGTTGTGGTCTGGGCCTAGGCATGGAATACGGTAAGAATGAAAATCCTTATGAGGTATTTGCTTCCCACAAGAAATACAATTATTAACTTTTACTGACATCGGTCTGAGGAAAGAAAAAGTTTCCCCAGCGGGGTACTTAGCTTTATTGAAGACTTCGGTTCTGAAAATTAGAATTGAAAATCTCAGGAGTCGGCCGACCTGCACTTGCGAACTGCTTTTGCTTCGGGCACCGTGCGGCAAGAAAGACTAAAGAAAATGGCGTTGGCTGCATCTTATATACCCCTGGCGCACTGACATCAGGGAAGAAGCGACAGCAACCGACGCCAGACCAAGACTTTGGAACTCTGGCCAACAGCAGGACTGCCTGACGGCAGGATAACCCAAGTGTAATGAGTGCAGCAGTGAAACACGACGAACATCTAAAGCCCAAGTGTAATGAGTGCAGCAGTGAAACACGACGAACATCTAAAGCCTGAAGTACCTAAGTAAGGTCCCACTGGGGCGTAGGATCCTTCACTGGGGGTCTAAGAAGACAGGTACCTTTGAGGAAGGTCTTACAAAGTTTAGAAGAAGCCAAGGATGACATGTTTTCCCCCACATGAAAGTTGCAAATAGCTGCCAATTAAACTTGTGTGGAAGAACTGGAACCCTGCTTAAAAATACCCGCCAAAAACTCAAACTGCAGACACAGGGGGAAGTAAAAGGGTCTAACACACGCTGCGAAGCCCATATGGAAAAACGTTTCCACTTGCTACGTAAACCTTCAGAGTGGAAGACTTGTGAGCCGCCACCAGAATAGTCTTAACTGGGGATGATAAACCTGGAGTCGTAACAGTCATGGGATTTGGAGCAGCCAAGCAGTGAGCTTCAGACTGTCCAGGTCTGGGTGAGGAATCCCTGAGGGATGACAATAAGATCTGGAACTGGATCCAATGTCTGAGGTGGAACAACTATGTGACACCAGAGAGAGGGAAATCAAACTTGCCAGATTAGGCCAGAATAGGGCAATGAGAATCACAGTTCTCCCCATCCTGCAAGCTTTCTGAAGAAACTTCGAAATGAGAGGAAGTGGGGGATAGCCAAACAGAAGACCAGGAGGCCAAGCTTGGACCAGTGCATCTCTGGGGGCTTCCCCCTGAGGGGGATTCAGAGCAAAGAACTTGCTGCATTTTGCGTTGGAGGGAGATGTGAAAAGATCGCAGCAAGGACAACCCCACTTTAGAAAGATCTGTTCCTCCAATGAAGGATTCAGAGACCACTCGTAAGGCATAAGACCAGACCTGTTGAGCTTGTCCTCGAGAATGTTGAGCCACCCCATGATGTGCATTGCCACCAGGAAATGGCCATTAGAGATCACCCATTCCCACACTCTCATGGCTTTGCGACATAAGGGATAAGATCCCCCCCTGTATGTTGACGTACCAGACCACCGACATATTGTTGGTCTGAATCGCAATTGTTTCTAGAGGGAGATGGGCATGGAGGGCCTTGCACCGCAAGAAGGACCGCCCTCATCTCTAGGGCATCGATATGCAAGCGGGTCTCAGTTGGGAACCACAGGCCTTGGACAGTCTTTCCCAAGCAATGCCCCCCCCCCCACCCTAGCTAGGAGGCATCCATGGTCACTGTGGTTTTGGGAAAAGACAGAATAAAAGGGCAGACCCTGATTAGGTTGAGGAACTGAATCCAACACCAAAGATAATCCCAGCATACCCTGGAGATTCTAACTGGATATGATAATGGCAGATCTAACAGGGACCACTGAACAGCAAGCATCCACTGGAGAATCTGCATGTGAAGTTGCGCTAAGGGTAATACACTGATAGTGGCCGCCATAGACCCCAACACCCTTAGTACTGTTTCTGGTGTCAGAACTTGGGCTTGAAGAACGTAAAGAACATGCAATTTGAGACTGTACATCCTGTCTGGGGTGAGGAAAACTTTCATTTGGATCGTGTCCAACTGAGCCCCAATAAGGATAAGATCTGAACCGGGGCCAGTGATGACTTGTCGAGATTGATGGTGATGCCCAGTCTTTTCGCTAGCAAGAGGAAATGGTCCCTGGCTTGGCAAAGTAGATGCTTGGAAGGGGCAGCGAAGAGCCAATCGTCCAGGTATGGGAAGACCTGAATATCTTGAAGCCTCAGGTGGGCCGCTACTACTGCCATAACCTTGGTGAACACCCTGGGAGCTGTGGTGAGACCAAAGGGAAGGGCTCTGAACTGATAATGATTGGCTCCTATCAAGAAGTGGAGAAACCTCTGGGACAGCCTGTCCATCTTGATATGATAGTACGGACCCTGCAAATCGATCGAGCACATCCAATCGCTTGCTTGCAGAAAGGGCAGGATGGACTCAAGGGTGACCATCTGAAATTTCACCTTGGCTACTGACAGGTTCAAGGTGGAAAGATACAGAATGGGTCTTAGGTCCCCCGTTTTATTTGGCACTAAAAAGAACCTGGAATAAATGACTGATCCAGACTGGTCTCGGGGGACAGGCTGGATAACTCGTTTTCCTAGCAGCTTTTCTATTTCTGTAGCTGCATCCTCCCTTTGCGTGGGTGGAACATCCAAGAGGTGCTTTGGTGGTCATGGTAGTTCTTTGAATGGGATGGAGTATCTTCCGAATATAATCTGCAACACCCAACAATCTGTTGTTATGAACTCCCACACTGCTAGGTGAAGAGATAGTCGAACCCTTACTGCCTCCAGAGATGAGTTGGTTTGTCCGAGAAAGGTTCTCAGGACCCGAAGTTTCTAAGACCCCCTCTGCTCCTAGGGCAGTGTCTGTCATAACCCCCTCTGTCTTTGGGGGAAGATGAGTTCTGAGTGTCCTGGGAAAATGCCCAAGACTTTCAGAACCACATCATCTTCGTCCTTTGCCAGTTCCTTGAGAAGGGCATTTAAGGGGAGGAGAAATGGATCCGGATAGCAGACAGTGTCTTCCAGTCCTCCTCACTCTGGACCAGTGTCTCTCTGACTTCCTAAAAAGGGAAGAACCATCATAAGGGGCGTTTGTAAAGGACGCCTTGAATGTTTCAGAAAATTGACAAAGCCGGAGCCAGGCATGATACCTAATGGAAACGCCAGTACTGGCCGCCTTAGCAGCTCACTCCATGGCATGGGAGAGAAGACGCATGGACATATTTGCCAAAGACTTGAGAGTGGCCACCAGAGTGGAGAATGCATTTTTAACCCCCACCAACATGGACTCAGTGATTGCCTCAGCGATCTCCTTGACCAAGCCTCTCTGTAGTCGAATTACGCGTGCTATGTAGTTCAGCACCTTCACAGAGAAGGTTGCTGAAGCGTACAGCCGCTTACCAAAATGGTCAATTACCCTTGACTCTCGGTCAGGAGGAAGAATAGTAGACCTCTCCGGCGTTAGCGCTTTCTTAGTGGCAAGCTGCCACAACCATAGCATCCATGGGGGATCCCTTGTTCCGGTAAGCCTTGTCTGAGGGTGGAGTATGTACTTTGTCCGGGCACTTAGGGATAGGCTCCACGGTGTCCGGTTCCTTCCATCCCAGAGATGTTATGAGCTCCACCAAAGAAACCGCTGGAAGGGACACCCAAGAGGTAGATGGGCCCGTGCTGAATGCCTCCAGGAACAGTAATTCGTTTAAGGTTGTTTTTTAGGCAGACCACCCCTCCTCTGGTAGAGGAGTTCCATGATGTCTCCAAAGGAGACATCCTCGGGAAGTGACCATGGGAAACCTTCCCCTTCCTCCAAATCAGTGTTTTCGGTAAGAGACTCCAGTGGGGAGTCCAGCTGCCTCCTCTTACATGTTCGTTTACGAGGAACCTCATCAACCCCCCTCCTGCTGCTCTCTCGGGGGAGCTTTCTAAGGCAAAAAAGGCACAGGCTGTCCCTGAGACAACAAGATGGTCGGGGCTGCACCCAAAGAAAAGGGAGTCAGGACAGAGTCAGAGGATGAGATGATCAAGGGTCTTGATGACACAGACAGAACTCTCTTCACCACGTCAAAGGCTGAAGGGAAACGGACCTCCTGGGAAATACGGTCTAGAATCGTTCTCCTCTGATCCAACAGAGGAGTAGGAGCCGAGACTCCAGGAGCAGCGATACCAAGGGAAGTACTGCGAGCCGAAAGGCTCTGAGCCAAAAGCAATCTCTCAGATCTGACCCAGAGATGGTCGGATCAGACATGCTCAAGGCAACGACTGCCGTTCAAGGTAGAAGGTACCATCGGCGCCAACTCCCTCCAGGGTCTCCGAAACCCCAGGTCAGATAAGAGAAGGAGTTATTGGTGTAAAAAAGGACTGCAAGCTCCCACTTCAAGAGGGATAGGGTGCTGGCAAGACCCCCAACTGGATATGGGTGCAGATAAATCTCTGCATCATCTTGTCCATCACCACTTCACTGAGGCTCCGGGCAGAGCGAGAGAATGAAGCCACAGAAACTAATCAAAAATGTCAGTGAGGGGGGGATCTAACAGGTGACTTGGCCTGTGATTCCTCCAGCTCAGAGGAGAACCTTTGGGATCGAAGCCAGGGAGATCTGGGACTAGTAGGAGTCCTAACTTTGTCTAGAGGGCTAGTCGGGGCCAAACGGTCTGGAGACCGCTTCCGCGGCTTGTCTCTCTTGCTCTTCTCCCCTTCCTCAGACCTCTTGATGGGAGTTTGAGTCCCTGAGGCCAGGGAAGAGGAAGATGATGCAGCTGCTTTCCCTGAAGAGGGGGCCGCAGAGGCTACGATCCCAGAGGAGGGAAGTAGGCCTTTTAAGATCAATTTGTCCCTCCTGTCCTTCAGTGATCTGGAGTTGAACCCAGCACAGACAGGACAGGAGATCTGAAAGTGTGCCGCACCCAGGCAGACTACACACAGAATGTGGCCATCAGCCTTGGAAAGCTTATGGCCACACACTATGAGCACTTCCTGAATCCTAATTTAGGGGCTTCAGACATCCCTAAATAGGTCAGGCACACTCTCACATGCACACAAAAAGAGATAGGCTGAAAGTGAGAAAGAAGTAGTTTTTTTTTTTTTAACTGACTGCCGCAGGGAGGGAAAGGATAGAAGCAAAAGAAGGAAACTTTAAGAAAGATAGAGAAGAGTCAAAATCAAGAAAATAGAACTTAATCTACTCACTATATACCTAGCGCTCGGACAACGCTGCTTGCTTTTCCATCGGCAAACGAGATTTAAAGGGAGGAAGGAGACGGGGAATTATAGGTAAGGGGAGGAGTTAGGAGCTAGGGTCAGATGTTGGGATTGCAGCAGTGACAGATCACATATGGATCTGTAATCCACAGGTTGAAGATCAGATTAAGTCAATTACTTCAGATCTGCGATTTTTCTGCTATACCAGAGAAGCTGGAAGAAACAAATGGTATTAATTTTAAGAACGCACAAATGAGAAACCGGACTGGGGTTCCACAGAAGGAGTTGTTAAATGAAAGGGTACACTGTATGTATGCTCCAAACCTGGCTATGAGAAAGCAACCTAGACTTTTAGCAGTAAAGATGCAATGTTACCAGCAAAAGGAATTGTCCTTCTGCCACAGTTTTGTCAGAATCTAAGTGCTAAGCGTGCTAGACAGTAATGTGTCTGTGGAGAATGATTATTAATTATGCATCAGGCAGAAGAGGGGTAAATTCATTCCACTTTTCAGGGAATATAAACAAGCAGGCATGAAATTCAATCTGCTGTATCCAGCTATCTTCAAAATATTAATTCCGGAGGGACAACATTTTTTGTCGCAGTACATGCCAAGGAGGAAATACAAAAGTTTATCCAACAAAAGGTGAGCTGTGAAACAGAAAAAGATTCTGTTGCTTGTTCTTTTGGTAATAAAGACCACAGAGAGAATATGCTCATGAAACTGTTTCCAATGTTTCAATGGAAACTGCTTGGAGAAAGAAAAAAAGCACAACAGTTGACTAGAAGTATCGAGAGTACATTGGAAATGAAGCATAGACAGGATTTGGGAGATGGAGATGAACAGGATTAAAACTAGTGATTTGGAAATTGACAAATATAGGATTACAGCACAATAACTATATTTCTAAAACATGACAAAAGAAAATCTGGAAATATAAATTTGTTTTGAGTAGTTAGACTTGTAGGGGACTCAAACATTAATGTCCCATTAATGTTCGGAAAAATACTTAGGAAAGGGGAAGAGGGGAGAGAAAGTTAAATGAAAGTGAAAAAATGTTTCTTAATATTTTTCTTATTGCACTATTCTCTTTGCAAGCTAAAAAATAAAGTCTTCTCAGTTATTTTTAGGTATAATGGTATACTAATGTGAACAGGTGTTCCTGTTTTATTCTTCTTTCTCTCATTCTCCTCCTTCAGTTTTAAGACATGTAGGCAGTGCAATATATATATATATATATATATATATATATATATATATATATATATATATATATATATATACATATATATATAAAAGTTTGGTTAAAAGAGCATGACAAAAGAAAAATGGATGTACTAGGGGAATCTCTAGTGTTTTTCCCAGCTGGGAGATCAATAAAGATAAGAAAAAAGAAACAGCCCTTCACAGAAGCACAGGCTGTAACCATGCATCTTACCACGGATAACTTTCTTTCAACTTAACTCAAGTCAGTTTGGGACCCTTGTTCCTATTAGAAGGGTAAAACAATATTTGAAGATGTACATAGTTGTGTTTGTTACCATTAAGTTAACAGGTTTTAGGGGGTATTGGGGTGTTTTTGACAGCTTTCAATAAAACAAAAAGTTTTGTAAGATGTGACATAGGCTCAAATGGAAAGATCAACCTGCCAAACAGTGTATGCATGTAACACTAAAAAGCTGGAACTTAACATTTAACAAAAAAGCTGTTACATACAAAAGGTAGGAATAATACATTTTTAACACGATGATGCTTTCTGTAATGTCCTTAAATGTCAATGGTCTCACAGATAAATACAAAAAAGAAAGTAATGAACTATATTTAAAAAAGTAGTGTGCAAGCAGCTCTGCTACAAGAGACACACTTGCAAAGAAGTCAACATGTGAATTCGATAAAGAAAGGTTTTCAGGATGGTTATTCAGCAAACTACCAGAGACAAAGGAAAAAAAGGAGTATTTATATTAATTGCAAGAGGAGCTGCAATAGTGATAAGATACTAATCTGAGATTTGTAGTACTAAGGGACTACCGGCAAGGGAGGACGATTACACATGCATGAGTTTATATTCCACCTAAAACTGCTATAATGGAGCTTAAGAAAATTCTTGGAGAAATAATCGGTTTTCAGCAAGGAATATTGCTTATAGGTGAGGACTGGAATTTTAACTGCGGCACAGACTGTGTTTGGGGGCCCAAAATTAAAATATAACAAAGGAGGGTAGATTTCTGGAGAGATTTGTGAAAATATTTGTCATGACTATGAATTCAGCTCAGAGTGAATTCACATATTACTCCCCAAGATACAAAACTGGGCTAGGCTAGACAGAATTTACATTTCACAGGAACATATGCATTTACTTGACAGTCTTAACATGCACCCAATAACCATTTCAGATCATGCGCTAATAATAACAAATAAAAACACAGGGTTATGAAATAAAAATGAGAGACTGGCGCTTTTCCACCTATCTGCTGAAAAAAGACTTTAAGGAATGAGTAGAGGAAATTACTCAGGTGCTATTAGAGAAGCTAGAAATTTCTTCTGAAAATACAGCTACGGAGTGGGATAAAATTAAAGTGGAATTTAAAAATAGGGTAGAAATAAACGAAAGGGAGACATGCTTAAATAAGAATTATTTAGAGACAGTGGCAAATGGAGTACTGCTGAATAGGGGGAAACCTCACAGAACAAGAGGAAGAGCAACTGCAAAATGTAAACAGAAAATTAGAAAGATTGCTCTTAAGCAATTGTTTTTTGACAACTCTAGAGCACAAAACCTTTTTGTACAATGACTCAGGCTACAGAAAGTAAAAAGAGCTGTCACCAAGCCTTGGGAGCCGATAACAACGAAGGTAACAATACATCCTGTACAGGTAATAGAATTATTTTGGAAATTCTACGAAAGACTGTACAAACCAGAGAAATACAGAAAACAAGAAAAAGTACAAATGGAAATGTTTATGGAAGAATTAAATATGCAAAGTTAAAGGTAGAAGAGGCTCAATTATTAACAGGATAGTAGGAGATAAGACAAAATGGTGATATATAACCAATCTACAGGAAAGCCCCAGGTATTCTTGTGCAAGTCTGCAAGTTAGGAGGGGAAAAAACAGAAAGATCTGGAAAGTTTTGCTTAACAGTATTTTAAGAGGAGGAGAAGCACCAACATCCTGGAGGAAAGCAGTGGTAGCTATAATACCTAAAGAGGGTAAAGACCCATCATATCCAGCTTCATACAGGTCCATTTCAATCCTAAACCATGATTATACAGTGTTTGTCTACAATGGCTTAAAGTATGGCAAGTGATACCAGAATTGATAAATAAGGATCAATGTGGTTTTGAGGAGGGGAGGTAAACATTTGACAACATTAACAAAACGCTGATGATCCACAGGCAAGAAGAAGTTAAGTAAATGCCACTGCTGGTGGTGGGTCTTGATGCAGAGAAAGTATATGACAAAGTAATCTGTGATTTATGAGCAGACAGTGGAAGCATTTGCATTTCCTGAAAAAAATTATAACGTTGATTAGGAGGATATATGAAGGATCGGAGGTGAAAATTAAAGTGGGTGGGTTCCTCTTTGGTAATTTCTGCTTGAGAAGAGGAACCAGGCAGGGGTGTCCTCTTCCACTTTGTTATTTACATCATATTTAGAACCACTGGCAAAGAAAATAAGGGACTCGGAAATTCAAGGATATAATTGGTATGCTGGTCAAGAAAAGCTGGCTCCATTTGCAGATGATGTTACTTTATACCAGATAAAACCAGAAATGGACATTTCAGTGTTGTGGAAAATTCTGAGGCAGTTTCAAATCTTTTCGGGATACAAAATTAACAAAGGTAAAACAAAGGCAATAACAGTAAATTAAGTATCCACATAGGAACTGGTTCAGCAATGCCCATACGTATGGCGTCATGATAAAATGAAGTACATAGGAGTGTGGATTAAAAAGGATACTGGAGTGGCAACCAAGGATGTGGGAATAGACTAAACAAAAGATAACACAAACACTGAGAAAATGGAAGCTCTGTTATATGAATATGGATAGCAAGATGCAAGCAGTTAAAATGGTTTAAGCCCTTTAGCTTTATACACAACTTAAACATATTTTTATCAACCAGAGGAGAAGCTGTGGATAGCAATTAATATTGAACTGAAGGACTTCATCTGGGAGGGGAAGAGGGCAAGAGTCAAACGGGATAAGTTGATTCTTCCA